>NW_026870520.1:590000-630000 GCF_963576545.1 Limanda limanda
AGGGACACAGTTTGACACGCTCACATGACCCAGGGCATCCTATTTGATGCAGTGACACTGTCATTTTATTCATTTTTATCCGTTTTTTTCACGTTTTTAACCATATTATTGTTTATCAATGAAATAGAAATGCGTGTTAAACAGAGTCTGACCCTCTGACATGACCCAGGATATCGTATTTGATGCAATGACACCCTCATTTTATTCATTTTTATCCGTTTTTCACGTTTTTCACGTTTTTAACACATTCTTGTATTTCAATGAAATTAGACACAGAGGGAGCCAGGACATGGCTCCTAACACACAGGGACACAGTTTGACACGCTCACATGACCCAGGGCATCCTATTTGATGCAGTGACACTGTCATTTTATTCATTTTTATCCGTTTTTTTCCACGTTTTTAACCATATTATTGTTTATCAATGAAATAGAAATGCGTGTTAAACAGAGTCTGACCCTCTGACATGACCCAGGATATCGTATTTGATGCAGTGACACCCTCATTTTATTCATTTTTATCCGTTTTTCACGTTTTTAACACATTCTTGTATTTCATTGAAATTAGACACAGAGTGAGCCAGGACATGGCTCCTAACACACAGGGACACAGTTTGACACGCTCACATGACCCAGGGCATCCTATTTGATGCAGTGACACTGTCATTTTATTCATTTTTATCCGTTTTTTTCCACGTTTTTAACCATATTATTGTTTATCAATGAAATAGAAATGCGTGTTAAACAGAGTCTGACCCTCTGACATGACCCAGGATATCGTATTTGATGCAGTGACACCCTCATTTTATTCATTTTTATCCGTTTTTCACGTTTTTAACACATTCTTGTATTTCATTGAAATTAGACACAGAGTGAGCCAGGACATGGCTCCTAACACACAGGGACACAGTTTGACACGCTCACAAGACCCAGGGCATCCTATTTGATGCAGTGACACTGTCATTTTATTCATTTTTATCCGTTTTTTTCCACGTTTTTAACCATATTATTGTTTATCAATGAAATAGAAATGCGTGTTAAACAGAGTTTGACCCTCTGACATGACCCAGGATACCGTATTTGATGCAATGACACCCTCATTTTATTCATTTTTATCCGTTTTTCACGTTTTTCACGTTTTTAACACATTCTTGTATTTCAATGAAATTAGACACAGAGGGAGCCAGGACATGGCTCCTAACACACAGGGACACAGTTTGACACGCTCACATGACCCAGGGCATCCTATTTGATGCAGTGACACTGTCATTTTATTCATTTTTATCCGTTTTTTTCCACGTTTTTAACCATATTATTGTTTATCAATGAAATAGAAATGCGTGTTAAACAGAGTCTGACCCTCTGACATGACCCAGGATATCGTATTTGATGCAGTGACACCCTCATTTTATTCATTTTTATCCGTTTTTCACGTTTTTAACACATTCTTGTATTTCATTGAAATTAGACACAGAGTGAGCCAGGACATGGCTCCTAACACACAGGGACACAGTTTGACACGCTCACATGACCCAGGGCATCCTATTTGATGCAGTGACACTGTCATTTTATTCATTTTTATCCGTTTTTTTCCACGTTTTTAACCATATTATTGTTTATCAATGAAATAGAAATGCGTGTTAAACAGAGTTTGACCCTCTGACATGACCCAGGATATCGTATTTGATGCAATGACACCCTCATTTTATTAATTTTTATCCGTTTTTTTCACGTTTTTCACGTTTTTAACACATTCTTGTATTTCAATGAAATTAGACACAGAGGGAGCCAGGACATGGCTCCTAACACACAGGGACACAGTTTGACACGCTCACATGACCCAGGGCATCCTATTTGATGCAGTGACACTGTCATTTTATTCATTTTTATCCGTTTTTTTCCACGTTTTTAACCATATTATTGTTTATCAATGAAATAGAAATGCGTGTTAAACAGAGTCTGACCCTCTGACATGACCCAGGATATCGTATTTGATGCAGTGACACCCTCATTTTATTCATTTTGATCCGTTTTTCACGTTTTTAACACATTCTTGTATTTCATTGAAATTAGACACAGAGGGAGCCAGGACATGGCTCCTAACACACAGGGACACAGTTTGACACGCTCACATGACCCAGGGCATCCTATTTGATGCAGTGACACTGTCATTTTATTCATTTTTATCCGTTTTTTTCCACGTTTTTAACCATATTATTGTTTATCAATGAAATAGAAATGCGTGTTAAACAGAGTTTGACCCTCTGACATGACCCAGGATACCGTATTTGATGCAATGACACCCTCATTTTATTCATTTTTATCCGTTTTTTTCACGTTTTTCACGTTTTTAACACATTCTTGTATTTCAATGAAATTAGACACAGAGGGAGCCAGGACATGGCTCCTAACACACAGGGACACAGTTTGACACGCTCACATGACCCAGGGCATCCTATTTGATGCAGTGACACTGTCATTTTATTCATTTTTATCCGTTTTTTTCCACGTTTTTAACCATATTATTGTTTATCAATGAAATAGAAATGCGTGTTAAACAGAGTCTGACCCTCTGACATGACCCAGGATATCGTATTTGATGCAGTGACACCCTCATTTTATTCATTTTTATCCGTTTTTCACGTTTTTAACACATTCTTGTATTTCATTGAAATTAGACACAGAGTGAGCCAGGACATGGCTCCTAACACACAGGGACACAGTTTGACACGCTCACATGACCCAGGGCATCCTATTTGATGCAGTGACACTGTCATTTTATTCATTTTTATCCGTTTTTTCACGTTTTTAACCATATTATTGTTTATCAATGAAATAGAAATGCGTGTTAAACAGAGTTTGACCCTCTGACATGACCCAGGATACCGTATTTGATGCAATGACACCCTCATTTTATTCATTTTTATCCGTTTTTCACGTTTTTCACGTTTTTAACACATTCTTGTATTTCAATGAAATTAGACACAGAGGGAGCCAGGACATGGCTCCTAACACACAGGGACACAGTTTGACACGCTCACATGACCCAGGGCATCCTATTTGATGCAGTGACACTGTCATTTTATTCATTTTTATCCGTTTTTTTCCACGTTTTTAACCATATTATTGTTTATCAATGAAATAGAAATGCGTGTTAAACAGAGTTTGACCCTCTGACATGACCCAGGATACCGTATTTGATGCAATGACACCCTCATTTTATTCATTTTTATCCGTTTTTCACGTTTTTCACGTTTTTAACACATTCTTGTATTTCAATGAAATTAGACACAGAGGGAGCCAGGACATGGCTCCTAACACACAGGGACACAGTTTGACACGCTCACATGACCCAGGGCATCCTATTTGATGCAGTGACACTGTCATTTTATTCATTTTTATCCGTTTTTTTCCACGTTTTTAACCATATTATTGTTTATCAATGAAATAGAAATGCGTGTTAAACAGAGTCTGACCCTCTGACATGACCCAGGATATCGTATTTGATGCAGTGACACCCTCATTTTATTCATTTTTATCCGTTTTTCACGTTTTTAACACATTCTTGTATTTCATTGAAATTAGACACAGAGTGAGCCAGGACATGGCTCCTAACACACAGGGACACAGTTTGACACGCTCACATGACCCAGGGCATCCTATTTGATGCAGTGACACTGTCATTTTATTCATTTTTATCCGTTTTTTTCGCGTTTTTAACCATATTATTGTTTATCAATGAAATAGAAATGCGTGTTAAACAGAGTTTGACCCTCTGACATGACCCAGGATACCGTATTTGATGCAATGACACCCTCATTTTATTCATTTTTATCCGTTTTTTTCACGTTTTTCACGTTTTTAACACATTCTTGTATTTCAATGAAATTAGACACAGAGGGAGCCAGGACATGGCTCCTAACACACAGGGACACAGTTTGACACGCTCACATGACCCAGGGCATCCTATTTGATGCAGTGACACTGTCATTTTATTCATTTTTATCCGTTTTTTTCCACGTTTTTAACCATATTATTGTTTATCAATGAAATAGAAATGCGTGTTAAACAGAGTCTGACCCTCTGACATGACCCAGGGCATCCTATTTGATGCAGTGACACTGTCATTTTATTCATTTTTATCCGTTTTTCACGTTTTTAACACATTCTTGTAATTCAATGAAATTAGACACAGAGGGAGCCAGGACATGGCTCCTAACACACAGGGACACAGTTTGACACGCTCACATGACCCAGGGCATCCTATTTGATGCAGTGACACTGTCATTTTATTCATTTTTATCCGTTTTTTTCCACGTTTTTAACCATATTATTGTTTATCAATGAAATAGAAATGCGTGTTAAACAGAGTCTGACCCTCTGACATGACCCAGGATATCGTATTTGATGCAATGACACCCTCATTTTATTCATTTTTATCCGTTTTTCACGTTTTTCACGTTTTTAACACATTCTTGTATTTCAATGAAATTAGACACAGAGGGAGCCAGGACATGGCTCCTAACACACAGGGACACAGTTTGACACGCTCACAAGACCCAGGGCATCCTATTTGATGCAGTGACACTGTCATTTTATTCATTTTTATCCGTTTTTTCACGTTTTTAACCATATTATTGTTTATCAATGAAATAGAAATGCGTGTTAAACAGAGTCTGACCCTCTGACATGACCCAGGATATCGTATTTGATGCAGTGACACCCTCATTTTATTCATTTTTATCCGTTTTTCACGTTTTTAACACATTCTTGTATTTCATTGAAATTAGACACAGAGTGAGCCAGGACATGGCTCCTAACACACAGGGACACAGTTTGACACGCTCACATGACCCAGGGCATCCTATTTGATGCAGTGACACTGTCATTTTATTCATTTTTATCCGTTTTTTTCCACGTTTTTAACCATATTATTGTTTATCAATGAAATAGAAATGCGTGTTAAACAGAGTCTGACCCTCTGACATGACCCAGGATATCGTATTTGATGCAGTGACACCCTCATTTTATTCATTTTTATCCGTTTTTCACGTTTTTAACACATTCTTGTATTTCATTGAAATTAGACACAGAGTGAGCCAGGACATGGCTCCTAACACACAGGGACACAGTTTGACACGCTCACATGACCCAGGGCATCCTATTTGATGCAGTGACACTGTCATTTTATTCATTTTTATCCGTTTTTTCACGTTTTTAACCATATTATTGTTTATCAATGAAATAGAAATGCGTGTTAAACAGAGTTTGACCCTCTGACATGACCCAGGATACCGTATTTGATGCAATGACACCCTCATTTTATTCATTTTTATCCGTTTTTCACGTTTTTCACGTTTTTAACACATTCTTGTATTTCAATGAAATTAGACACAGAGGGAGCCAGGACATGGCTCCTAACACACAGGGACACAGTTTGACACGCTCACATGACCCAGGGCATCCTATTTGATGCAGTGACACTGTCATTTTATTCATTTTTATCCGTTTTTTTCACGTTTTTAACCATATTATTGTTTATCAATGAAATAGAAGTGCGTGTTAAACAGAGTTTGACCCTCTGACATGACCCAGGATACCGTATTTGATGCAATGACACCCTCATTTTATTCATTTTTATCCGTTTTTCACGTTTTTCACGTTTTTAACACATTCTTGTATTTCAATGAAATTAGACACAGAGGGAGCCAGGACATGGCTCCTAACACACAGGGACACAGTTTGACACGCTCATATGACCCAGGGCATCCTATTTGATGCAGTGACACTGTCATTTTATTCACTTTTATCCGTTTTTTTCCACGTTTTTAACCATATTATTGTTTATCAATGAAATAGAAATGCGTGTTAAACAGAGTCTGACCCTCTGACATGACCCAGGATATCGTATTTGATGCAGTGACACCCTCATTTTATTCATTTTGATCCGTTTTTCACGTTTTTAACACATTCTTGTATTTCATTGAAATTAGACACAGAGGGAGCCAGGACATGGCTCCTAACACACAGGGACACAGTTTGACACGCTCACAAGACCCAGGGCATCCTATTTGATGCAGTGACACTGTCATTTTATTCATTTTTATCCGTTTTTTTCCACGTTTTTAACCATATTATTGTTTATCAATGAAATAGAAATGCGTGTTAAACAGAGTTTGACCCTCTGACATGACCCAGGATACCGTATTTGATGCAATGACACCCTCATTTTATTCATTTTTATCCGTTTTTCACGTTTTTCACGTTTTTAACACATTCTTGTATTTCAATGAAATTAGACACAGAGTGAGCCAGGACATGGCTCCTAACACACAGGGACACAGTTTGACACGCTCACATGACCCAGGGCATCCTATTTGATGCAGTGACACTGTCATTTTATTCATTTTTATCCGTTTTTTTCCACGTTTTTAACCATATTATTGTTTATCAATGAAATAGAAATGCGTGTTAAACAGAGTCTGACCCTCTGACATGACCCAGGATATCGTATTTGATGCAGTGACACCCTCATTTTATTCATTTTTATCCGTTTTTCACGTTTTTAACACATTCTTGTATTTCATTGAAATTAGACACAGAGTGAGCCAGGACATGGCTCCTAACACACAGGGACACAGTTTGACACGCTCACATGACCCAGGGCATCCTATTTGATGCAGTGACACTGTCATTTTATTCATTTTTATCCGTTTTTTCACGTTTTTAACCATATTATTGTTTATCAATGAAATAGAAATGCGTGTTAAACAGAGTTTGACCCTCTGACATGACCCAGGATACCGTATTTGATGCAATGACACCCTCATTTTATTCATTTTTATCCGTTTTTCACGTTTTTCACGTTTTTAACACATTCTTGTATTTCAATGAAATTAGACACAGAGGGAGCCAGGACATGGCTCCTAACACACAGGGACACAGTTTGACACGCTCACATGACCCAGGGCATCCTATTTGATGCAGTGACACTGTCATTTTATTCATTTTTATCCGTTTTTTTCCACGTTTTTAACCATATTATTGTTTATCAATGAAATAGAAATGCGTGTTAAACAGAGTTTGACCCTCTGACATGACCCAGGATACCGTATTTGATGCAATGACACCCTCATTTTATTCATTTTTATCCGTTTTTCACGTTTTTCACGTTTTTAACACATTCTTGTATTTCAATGAAATTAGACACAGAGGGAGCCAGGACATGGCTCCTAACACACAGGGACACAGTTTGACACGCTCACATGACCCAGGGCATCCTATTTGATGCAGTGACACTGTCATTTTATTCATTTTTATCCGTTTTTTTCCACGTTTTTAACCATATTATTGTTTATCAATGAAATAGAAATGCGTGTTAAACAGAGTCTGACCCTCTGACATGACCCAGGATATCGTATTTGATGCAGTGACACCCTCATTTTATTCATTTTTATCCGTTTTTCACGTTTTTAACACATTCTTGTATTTCATTGAAATTAGACACAGAGTGAGCCAGGACATGGCTCCTAACACACAGGGACACAGTTTGACACGCTCACATGACCCAGGGCATCCTATTTGATGCAGTGACACTGTCATTTTATTCATTTTTATCCGTTTTTTTCGCGTTTTTAACCATATTATTGTTTATCAATGAAATAGAAATGCGTGTTAAACAGAGTTTGACCCTCTGACATGACCCAGGATACCGTATTTGATGCAATGACACCCTCATTTTATTCATTTTTATCCGTTTTTTTCACGTTTTTCACGTTTTTAACACATTCTTGTATTTCAATGAAATTAGACACAGAGGGAGCCAGGACATGGCTCCTAACACACAGGGACACAGTTTGACACGCTCACATGACCCAGGGCATCCTATTTGATGCAGTGACACTGTCATTTTATTCATTTTTATCCGTTTTTTTCCACGTTTTTAACCATATTATTGTTTATCAATGAAATAGAAATGCGTGTTAAACAGAGTCTGACCCTCTGACATGACCCAGGGCATCCTATTTGATGCAGTGACACTGTCATTTTATTCATTTTTATCCGTTTTTCACGTTTTTAACACATTCTTGTAATTCAATGAAATTAGACACAGAGGGAGCCAGGACATGGCTCCTAACACACAGGGACACAGTTTGACACGCTCACATGACCCAGGGCATCCTATTTGATGCAGTGACACTGTCATTTTATTCATTTTTATCCGTTTTTTTCCACGTTTTTAACCATATTATTGTTTATCAATGAAATAGAAATGCGTGTTAAACAGAGTCTGACCCTCTGACATGACCCAGGATATCGTATTTGATGCAATGACACCCTCATTTTATTCATTTTTATCCGTTTTTCACGTTTTTCACGTTTTTAACACATTCTTGTATTTCAATGAAATTAGACACAGAGGGAGCCAGGACATGGCTCCTAACACACAGGGACACAGTTTGACACGCTCACAAGACCCAGGGCATCCTATTTGATGCAGTGACACTGTCATTTTATTCATTTTTATCCGTTTTTTCACGTTTTTAACCATATTATTGTTTATCAATGAAATAGAAATGCGTGTTAAACAGAGTTTGACCCTCTGACATGACCCAGGATATCGTATTTGATGCAATGACACCCTCATTTTATTCATTTTTATCCGTTTTTCACGTTTTTCACGTTTTTAACACATTCTTGTATTTCAATGAAATTAGACACAGAGGGAGCCAGGACATGGCTCCTAACACACAGGGACACAGTTTGACACGCTCACATGACCCAGGGCATCCTATTTGATGCAGTGACACTGTCATTTTATTCATTTTTATCCGTTTTTTTCACGTTTTTAACCATATTATTGTTTATCAATGAAATAGAAGTGCGTGTTAAACAGAGTTTGACCCTCTGACATGACCCAGGATACCGTATTTGATGCAATGACACCCTCATTTTATTCATTTTTATCCGTTTTTCACGTTTTTCACGTTTTTAACACATTCTTGTATTTCAATGAAATTAGACACAGAGGGAGCCAGGACATGGCTCCTAACACACAGGGACACAGTTTGACACGCTCATATGACCCAGGGCATCCTATTTGATGCAGTGACACTGTCATTTTATTCACTTTTATCCGTTTTTTTCCACGTTTTTAACCATATTATTGTTTATCAATGAAATAGAAATGCGTGTTAAACAGAGTCTGACCCTCTGACATGACCCAGGATATCGTATTTGATGCAGTGACACCCTCATTTTATTCATTTTGATCCGTTTTTCACGTTTTTAACACATTCTTGTATTTCATTGAAATTAGACACAGAGGGAGCCAGTACATGGCTCCTAACACACAGGGACACAGTTTGACACGCTCACAAGACCCAGGGCATCCTATTTGATGCAGTGACACTGTCATTTTATTCATTTTTATCCGTTTTTTTCCACGTTTTTAACCATATTATTGTTTATCAATGAAATAGAAATGCGTGTTAAACAGAGTTTGACCCTCTGACATGACCCAGGATACCGTATTTGATGCAATGACACCCTCATTTTATTCATTTTTATCCGTTTTTCACGTTTTTCACGTTTTTAACACATTCTTGTATTTCAATGAAATTAGACACAGAGTGAGCCAGGACATGGCTCCTAACACACAGGGACACAGTTTGACACGCTCACATGACCCAGGGCATCCTATTTGATGCAGTGACACTGTCATTTTATTCATTTTTATCCGTTTTTTTCCACGTTTTTAACCATATTATTGTTTATCAATGAAATAGAAATGCGTGTTAAACAGAGTCTGACCCTCTGACATGACCCAGGATATCGTATTTGATGCAGTGACACCCTCATTTTATTCATTTTTATCCGTTTTTCACGTTTTTAACACATTCTTGTATTTCATTGAAATTAGACACAGAGTGAGCCAGGACATGGCTCCTAACACACAGGGACACAGTTTGACACGCTCACAAGACCAAGGGCATCCTATTTGATGCAGTGACACTGTCATTTTATTCATTTTTATCCGTTTTTTTCCACGTTTTTAACCATATTATTGTTTATCAATGAAATAGAAATGCGTGTTAAACAGAGTTTGACCCTCTGACATGACCCAGGATACCGTATTTGATGCAATGACACCCTCATTTTATTCATTTTTATCCGTTTTTCACGTTTTTCACGTTTTTAACACATTCTTGTATTTCAATGAAATTAGACACAGAGGGAGCCAGGACATGGCTCCTAACACACAGGGACACAGTTTGACACGCTCACATGACCCAGGGCATCCTATTTGATGCAGTGACACTGTCATTTTATTCATTTTTATCCGTTTTTTTCCACGTTTTTAACCATATTATTGTTTATCAATGAAATAGAAATGCGTGTTAAACAGAGTCTGACCCTCTGACATGACCCAGGATATCGTATTTGATGCAGTGACACCCTCATTTTATTCATTTTTATCCGTTTTTCACGTTTTTAACACATTCTTGTATTTCATTGAAATTAGACACAGAGTGAGCCAGGACATGGCTCCTAACACACAGGGACACAGTTTGACACGCTCACATGACCCAGGGCATCCTATTTGATGCAGTGACACTGTCATTTTATTCATTTTTATCCGTTTTTTTCGCGTTTTTAACCATATTATTGTTTATCAATGAAATAGAAATGCGTGTTAAACAGAGTTTGACCCTCTGACATGACCCAGGATACCGTATTTGATGCAATGACACCCTCATTTTATTCATTTTTATCCGTTTTTTTCACGTTTTTCACGTTTTTAACACATTCTTGTATTTCAATGAAATTAGACACAGAGGGAGCCAGGACATGGCTCCTAACACACAGGGACACAGTTTGACACGCTCACATGACCCAGGGCATCCTATTTGATGCAGTGACACTGTCATTTTATTCATTTTTATCCGTTTTTTTCCACGTTTTTAACCATATTATTGTTTATCAATGAAATAGAAATGCGTGTTAAACAGAGTCTGACCCTCTGACATGACCCAGGATATCGTATTTGATGCAGTGACACCCTCATTTTATTCATTTTGATCCGTTTTTCACGTTTTTAACACATTCTTGTATTTCATTGAAATTAGACACAGAGGGAGCCAGGACATGGCTCCTAACACACAGGGACACAGTTTGACACGCTCACATGACCCAGGGCATCCTATTTGATGCAGTGACACTGTCATTTTATTCATTTTTATCCGTTTTTTTCCACGTTTTTAACCATATTATTGTTTATCAATGAAATAGAAATGCGTGTTAAACAGAGTTTGACCCTCTGACATGACCCAGGATACCGTATTTGATGCAATGACACCCTCATTTTATTCATTTTTATCCGTTTTTTTCACGTTTTTCACGTTTTTAACACATTCTTGTATTTCAATGAAATTAGACACAGAGGGTGCCAGGACATGGCTCCTAACACACAGGGACACAGTTTGACACGCTCACATGACCCAGGGCATCCTATTTGATGCAGTGACACTGTCATTTTATTCATTTTTATCCGTTTTTTTCCACGTTTTTAACCATATTATTGTTTATCAATGAAATAGAAATGCGTGTTAAACAGAGTCTGACCCTCTGACATGACCCAGGATATCGTATTTGATGCAGTGACACCCTCATTTTATTCATTTTTATCCGTTTTTCACGTTTTTAACACATTCTTGTATTTCATTGAAATTAGACACAGAGTGAGCCAGGACATGGCTCCTAACACACAGGGACACAGTTTGACACGCTCACATGACCCAGGGCATCCTATTTGATGCAGTGACACTGTCATTTTATTCATTTTTATCCGTTTTTTCACGTTTTTAACCATATTATTGTTTATCAATGAAATAGAAATGCGTGTTAAACAGAGTTTGACCCTCTGACATGACCCAGGATACCGTATTTGATGCAATGACACCCTCATTTTATTCATTTTTATCCGTTTTTCACGTTTTTCACGTTTTTAACACATTCTTGTATTTCAATGAAATTAGACACAGAGGGAGCCAGGACATGGCTCCTAACACACAGGGACACAGTTTGACACGCTCACATGACCCAGGGCATCCTATTTGATGCAGTGACACTGTCATTTTATTCATTTTTATCCGTTTTTTTCCACGTTTTTAACCATATTATTGTTTATCAATGAAATAGAAATGCGTGTTAAACAGAGTTTGACCCTCTGACATGACCCAGGATACCGTATTTGATGCAATGACACCCTCATTTTATTCATTTTTATCCGTTTTTCACGTTTTTCACGTTTTTAACACATTCTTGTATTTCAATGAAATTAGACACAGAGGGAGCCAGGACATGGCTCCTAACACACAGGGACACAGTTTGACACGCTCACATGACCCAGGGCATCCTATTTGATGCAGTGACACTGTCATTTTATTCATTTTTATCCGTTTTTTTCCACGTTTTTAACCATATTATTGTTTATCAATGAAATAGAAATGCGTGTTAAACAGAGTCTGACCCTCTGACATGACCCAGGATATCGTATTTGATGCAGTGACACCCTCATTTTATTCATTTTTATCCGTTTTTCACGTTTTTAACACATTCTTGTATTTCATTGAAATTAGACACAGAGTGAGCCAGGACATGGCTCCTAACACACAGGGACACAGTTTGACACGCTCACATGACCCAGGGCATCCTATTTGATGCAGTGACACTGTCATTTTATTCATTTTTATCCGTTTTTTTCGCGTTTTTAACCATATTATTGTTTATCAATGAAATAGAAATGCGTGTTAAACAGAGTTTGACCCTCTGACATGACCCAGGATACCGTATTTGATGCAATGACACCCTCATTTTATTCATTTTTATCCGTTTTTTTCACGTTTTTCACGTTTTTAACACATTCTTGTATTTCAATGAAATTAGACACAGAGGGAGCCAGGACATGGCTCCTAACACACAGGGACACAGTTTGACACGCTCACATGACCCAGGGCATCCTATTTGATGCAGTGACACTGTCATTTTATTCATTTTTATCCGTTTTTTTCCACGTTTTTAACCATATTATTGTTTATCAATGAAATAGAAATGCGTGTTAAACAGAGTCTGACCCTCTGACATGACCCAGGGCATCCTATTTGATGCAGTGACACTGTCATTTTATTCATTTTTATCCGTTTTTCACGTTTTTAACACATTCTTGTAATTCAATGAAATTAGACACAGAGGGAGCCAGGACATGGCTCCTAACACACAGGGACACAGTTTGACACGCTCACATGACCCAGGGCATCCTATTTGATGCAGTGACACTGTCATTTTATTCATTTTTATCCGTTTTTTTCCACGTTTTTAACCATATTATTGTTTATCAATGAAATAGAAATGCGTGTTAAACAGAGTCTGACCCTCTGACATGACCCAGGATATCGTATTTGATGCAATGACACCCTCATTTTATTCATTTTTATCCGTTTTTCACGTTTTTCACGTTTTTAACACATTCTTGTATTTCAATGAAATTAGACACAGAGGGAGCCAGGACATGGCTCCTAACACACAGGGACACAGTTTGACACGCTCACAAGACCCAGGGCATCCTATTTGATGCAGTGACACTGTCATTTTATTCATTTTTATCCGTTTTTTCACGTTTTTAACCATATTATTGTTTATCAATGAAATAGAAATGCGTGTTAAACAGAGTTTGACCCTCTGACATGACCCAGGATATCGTATTTGATGCAATGACACCCTCATTTTATTCATTTTTATCCGTTTTTCACGTTTTTCACGTTTTTAACACATTCTTGTATTTCAATGAAATTAGACACAGAGGGAGCCAGGACATGGCTCCTAACACACAGGGACACAGTTTGACACGCTCACATGACCCAGGGCATCCTATTTGATGCAGTGACACTGTCATTTTATTCATTTTTATCCGTTTTTTTCACGTTTTTAACCATATTATTGTTTATCAATGAAATAGAAGTGCGTGTTAAACAGAGTTTGACCCTCTGACATGACCCAGGATACCGTATTTGATGCAATGACACCCTCATTTTATTCATTTTTATCCGTTTTTCACGTTTTTCACGTTTTTAACACATTCTTGTATTTCAATGAAATTAGACACAGAGGGAGCCAGGACATGGCTCCTAACACACAGGGACACAGTTTGACACGCTCATATGACCCAGGGCATCCTATTTGATGCAGTGACACTGTCATTTTATTCACTTTTATCCGTTTTTTTCCACGTTTTTAACCATATTATTGTTTATCAATGAAATAGAAATGCGTGTTAAACAGAGTCTGACCCTCTGACATGACCCAGGATATCGTATTTGATGCAGTGACACCCTCATTTTATTCATTTTGATCCGTTTTTCACGTTTTTAACACATTCTTGTATTTCATTGAAATTAGACACAGAGGGAGCCAGGACATGGCTCCTAACACACAGGGACACAGTTTGACACGCTCACAAGACCCAGGGCATCCTATTTGATGCAGTGACACTGTCATTTTATTCATTTTTATCCGTTTTTTTCCACGTTTTTAACCATATTATTGTTTATCAATGAAATAGAAATGCGTGTTAAACAGAGTTTGACCCTCTGACATGACCCAGGATACCGTATTTGATGCAATGACACCCTCATTTTATTCATTTTTATCCGTTTTTCACGTTTTTCACGTTTTTAACACATTCTTGTATTTCAATGAAATTAGACACAGAGTGAGCCAGGACATGGCTCCTAACACACAGGGACACAGTTTGACACGCTCACATGACCCAGGGCATCCTATTTGATGCAGTGACACTGTCATTTTATTCATTTTTATCCGTTTTTTTCCACGTTTTTAACCATATTATTGTTTATCAATGAAATAGAAATGCGTGTTAAACAGAGTCTGACCCTCTGACATGACCCAGGATATCGTATTTGATGCAGTGACACCCTCATTTTATTCATTTTTATCCGTTTTTCACGTTTTTAACACATTCTTGTATTTCATTGAAATTAGACACAGAGTGAGCCAGGACATGGCTCCTAACACACAGGGACACAGTTTGACACGCTCACATGACCCAGGGCATCCTATTTGATGCAGTGACACTGTCATTTTATTCATTTTTATCCGTTTTTTCACGTTTTTAACCATATTATTGTTTATCAATGAAATAGAAATGCGTGTTAAACAGAGTTTGACCCTCTGACATGACCCAGGATACCGTATTTGATGCAATGACACCCTCATTTTATTCATTTTTATCCGTTTTTCACGTTTTTCACGTTTTTAACACATTCTTGTATTTCAATGAAATTAGACACAGAGGGAGCCAGGACATGGCTCCTAACACACAGGGACACAGTTTGACACGCTCACATGACCCAGGGCATCCTATTTGATGCAGTGACACTGTCATTTTATTCATTTTTATCCGTTTTTTTCCACGTTTTTAACCATATTATTGTTTATCAATGAAATAGAAATGCGTGTTAAACAGAGTTTGACCCTCTGACATGACCCAGGATACCGTATTTGATGCAATGACACCCTCATTTTATTCATTTTTATCCGTTTTTCACGTTTTTCACGTTTTTAACACATTCTTGTATTTCAATGAAATTAGACACAGAGGGAGCCAGGACATGGCTCCTAACACACAGGGACACAGTTTGACACGCTCACATGACCCAGGGCATCCTATTTGATGCAGTGACACTGTCATTTTATTCATTTTTATCCGTTTTTTTCCACGTTTTTAACCATATTATTGTTTATCAATGAAATAGAAATGCGTGTTAAACAGAGTCTGACCCTCTGACATGACCCAGGATATCGTATTTGATGCAGTGACACCCTCATTTTATTCATTTTTATCCGTTTTTCACGTTTTTAACACATTCTTGTATTTCATTGAAATTAGACACAGAGTGAGCCAGGACATGGCTCCTAACACACAGGGACACAGTTTGACACGCTCACATGACCCAGGGCATCCTATTTGATGCAGTGACACTGTCATTTTATTCATTTTTATCCGTTTTTTTCGCGTTTTTAACCATATTATTGTTTATCAATGAAATAGAAATGCGTGTTAAACAGAGTTTGACCCTCTGACATGACCCAGGATACCGTATTTGATGCAATGACACCCTCATTTTATTCATTTTTATCCGTTTTTTTCACGTTTTTCACGTTTTTAACACATTCTTGTATTTCAATGAAATTAGACACAGAGGGAGCCAGGACATGGCTCCTAACACACAGGGACACAGTTTGACACGCTCACATGACCCAGGGCATCCTATTTGATGCAGTGACACTGTCATTTTATTCATTTTTATCCGTTTTTTTCCACGTTTTTAACCATATTATTGTTTATCAATGAAATAGAAATGCGTGTTAAACAGAGTCTGACCCTCTGACATGACCCAGGGCATCCTATTTGATGCAGTGACACTGTCATTTTATTCATTTTTATCCGTTTTTCACGTTTTTAACACATTCTTGTAATTCAATGAAATTAGACACAGAGGGAGCCAGGACATGGCTCCTAACACACAGGGACACAGTTTGACACGCTCACATGACCCAGGGCATCCTATTTGATGCAGTGACACTGTCATTTTATTCATTTTTATCCGTTTTTTTCCACGTTTTTAACCATATTATTGTTTATCAATGAAATAGAAATGCGTGTTAAACAGAGTCTGACCCTCTGACATGACCCAGGATATCGTATTTGATGCAATGACACCCTCATTTTATTCATTTTTATCCGTTTTTCACGTTTTTCACGTTTTTAACACATTCTTGTATTTCAATGAAATTAGACACAGAGGGAGCCAGGACATGGCTCCTAACACACAGGGACACAGTTTGACACGCTCACAAGACCCAGGGCATCCTATTTGATGCAGTGACACTGTCATTTTATTCATTTTTATCCGTTTTTTCACGTTTTTAACCATATTATTGTTTATCAATGAAATAGAAATGCGTGTTAAACAGAGTTTGACCCTCTGACATGACCCAGGATATCGTATTTGATGCAATGACACCCTCATTTTATTCATTTTTATCCGTTTTTCACGTTTTTCACGTTTTTAACACATTCTTGTATTTCAATGAAATTAGACACAGAGGGAGCCAGGACATGGCTCCTAACACACAGGGACACAGTTTGACACGCTCACATGACCCAGGGCATCCTATTTGATGCAGTGACACTGTCATTTTATTCATTTTTATCCGTTTTTTTCACGTTTTTAACCATATTATTGTTTATCAATGAAATAGAAGTGCGTGTTAAACAGAGTTTGACCCTCTGACATGACCCAGGATACCGTATTTGATGCAATGACACCCTCATTTTATTCATTTTTATCCGTTTTTCACGTTTTTCACGTTTTTAACACATTCTTGTATTTCAATGAAATTAGACACAGAGGGAGCCAGGACATGGCTCCTAACACACAGGGACACAGTTTGACACGCTCATATGACCCAGGGCATCCTATTTGATGCAGTGACACTGTCATTTTATTCACTTTTATCCGTTTTTTTCCACGTTTTTAACCATATTATTGTTTATCAATGAAATAGAAATGCGTGTTAAACAGAGTCTGACCCTCTGACATGACCCAGGATATCGTATTTGATGCAGTGACACCCTCATTTTATTCATTTTGATCCGTTTTTCACGTTTTTAACACATTCTTGTATTTCATTGAAATTAGACACAGAGGGAGCCAGGACATGGCTCCTAACACACAGGGACACAGTTTGACACGCTCACATGACCCAGGGCATCCTATTTGATGCAGTGACACTGTCATTTTATTCATTTTTATCCGTTTTTTCACGTTTTTAACCATATTATTGTTTATCAATGAAATAGAAATGCGTGTTAAACAGAGTTTGACCCTCTGACATGACCCAGGATACCGTATTTGATGCAATGACACCCTCATTTTATTCATTTTTATCCGTTTTTCACGTTTTTCACGTTTTTAACACATTCTTGTATTTCAATGAAATTAGACACAGAGGGAGCCAGGACATGGCTCCTAACACACAGGGACACAGTTTGACACGCTCACATGACCCAGGGCATCCTATTTGATGCAGTGACACTGTCATTTTATTCATTTTTATCCGTTTTTTTCACGTTTTTAACCATATTATTGTTTATCAATGAAATAGAAATGCGTGTTAAACAGAGTCTGACCCTCTGACATGACCCAGGATATCGTATTTGATGCAATGACACCCTCATTTTATTCATTTTTATCCGTTTTTCACGTTTTTCACGTTTTTAACACATTCTTGTATTTCAATGAAATTAGACACAGAGGGAGCCAGGACATGGCTCCTAACACACAGGGACACAGTTTGACACGCTCACAAGACCCAGGGCATCCTATTTGATGCAGTGACACTGTCATTTTATTCATTTTTATCCGTTTTTTCACGTTTTTAACCATATTATTGTTTATCAATGAAATAGAAATGCGTGTTAAACAGAGTCTGACCCTCTGACATGACCCAGGATATCGTATTTGATGCAATGACACCCTCATTTTATTCATTTTTATCCGTTTTTCACGTTTTTCACGTTTTTAACACATTCTTGTATTTCAATGAAATTAGACACAGAGGGAGCCAGGACATGGCTCCTAACACACAGGGACACAGTTTGACACGCTCACATGACCCAGGGCATCCTATTTGATGCAGTGACACTGTCATTTTATTCATTTTTATCCGTTTTTTTCCACGTTTTTAACCATATTATTGTTTATCAATGAAATAGAAATGCGTGTTAAACAGAGTCTGACCCTCTGACATGACCCAGGATATCGTATTTGATGCAGTGACACCCTCATTTTATTCATTTTTATCCGTTTTTCACGTTTTTAACACATTCTTGTATTTCATTGAAATTAGACACAGAGTGAGCCAGGACATGGCTCCTAACACACAGGGACACAGTTTGACACGCTCACATGACCCAGGGCATCCTATTTGATGCAGTGACACTGTCATTTTATTCATTTTTATCCGTTTTTTTCCACGTTTTTAACCATATTATTGTTTATCAATGAAATAGAAATGCGTGTTAAACAGAGTCTGACCCTCTGACATGACCCAGGATATCGTATTTGATGCAGTGACACCCTCATTTTATTCATTTTTATCCGTTTTTCACGTTTTTAACACATTCTTGTATTTCATTGAAATTAGACACAGAGTGAGCCAGGACATGGCTCCTAACACACAGGGACACAGTTTGACACGCTCACATGACCCAGGGCATCCTATTTGATGCAGTGACACTGTCATTTTATTCATTTTTATCCGTTTTTTTCCACGTTTTTAACCATATTATTGTTTATCAATGAAATAGAAATGCGTGTTAAACAGAGTTTGACCCTCTGACATGACCCAGGATATCGTATTTGATGCAATGACACCCTCATTTTATTCATTTTTATCCGTTTTTTTCACGTTTTTCACGTTTTTAACACATTCTTGTATTTCAATGAAATTAGACACAGAGGGAGCCAGGACATGGCTCCTAACACACAGGGACACAGTTTGACACGCTCACATGACCCAGGGCATCCTATTTGATGCAGTGACACTGTCATTTTATTCATTTTTATCCGTTTTTTTCCACGTTTTTAACCATATTATTGTTTATCAATGAAATAGAAATGCGTGTTAAACAGAGTCTGACCCTCTGACATGACCCAGGATATCGTATTTGATGCAGTGACACCCTCATTTTATTCATTTTTATCCGTTTTTCACGTTTTTAACACATTCTTGTATTTCATTGAAATTAGACACAGAGTGAGCCAGGACATGGCTCCTAACACACAGGGACACAGTTTGACACGCTCACATGACCCAGGGCATCCTATTTGATGCAGTGACACTGTCATTTTATTCATTTTTATCCGTTTTTTTCGCGTTTTTAACCATATTATTGTTTATCAATGAAATAGAAATGCGTGTTAAACAGAGTTTGACCCTCTGACATGACCCAGGATACCGTATTTGATGCAATGACACCCTCATTTTATTCATTTTTATCCGTTTTTTTCACGTTTTTCACGTTTTTAACACATTCTTGTATTTCAATGAAATTAGACACAGAGGGAGCCAGGACATGGCTCCTAACACACAGGGACACAGTTTGACACGCTCACATGACCCAGGGCATCCTATTTGATGCAGTGACACTGTCATTTTATTCATTTTTATCCGTTTTTTTCCACGTTTTTAACCATATTATTGTTTATCAATGAAATAGAAATGCGTGTTAAACAGAGTCTGACCCTCTGACATGACCCAGGATATCGTATTTGATGCAGTGACACCCTCATTTTATTCATTTTGATCCGTTTTTCACGTTTTTAACACATTCTTGTATTTCATTGAAATTAGACACAGAGGGAGCCAGGACATGGCTCCTAACACACAGGGACACAGTTTGACACGCTCACATGACCCAGGGCATCCTATTTGATGCAGTGACACTGTCATTTTATTCATTTTTATCCGTTTTTTTCCACGTTTTTAACCATATTATTGTTTATCAATGAAATAGAAATGCGTGTTAAACAGAGTTTGACCCTCTGACATGACCCAGGATACCGTATTTGATGCAATGACACCCTCATTTTATTCATTTTTATCCGTTTTTTTCACGTTTTTCACGTTTTTAACACATTCTTGTATTTCAATGAAATTAGACACAGAGGGAGCCAGGACATGGCTCCTAACACACAGGGACACAGTTTGACACGCTCACATGACCCAGGGCATCCTATTTGATGCAGTGACACTGTCATTTTATTCATTTTTATCCGTTTTTTTCCACGTTTTTAACCATATTATTGTTTATCAATGAAATAGAAATGCGTGTTAAACAGAGTCTGACCCTCTGACATGACCCAGGATATCGTATTTGATGCAGTGACACCCTCATTTTATTCATTTTTATCCGTTTTTCACGTTTTTAACACATTCTTGTATTTCATTGAAATTAGACACAGAGTGAGCCAGGACATGGCTCCTAACACACAGGGACACAGTTTGACACGCTCACATGACCCAGGGCATCCTATTTGATGCAGTGACACTGTCATTTTATTCATTTTTATCCGTTTTTTCACGTTTTTAACCATATTATTGTTTATCAATGAAATAGAAATGCGTGTTAAACAGAGTTTGACCCTCTGACATGACCCAGGATACCGTATTTGATGCAATGACACCCTCATTTTATTCATTTTTATCCGTTTTTCACGTTTTTCACGTTTTTAACACATTCTTGTATTTCAATGAAATTAGACACAGAGGGAGCCAGGACATGGCTCCTAACACACAGGGACACAGTTTGACACGCTCACATGACCCAGGGCATCCTATTTGATGCAGTGACACTGTCATTTTATTCATTTTTATCCGTTTTTTTCCACGTTTTTAACCATATTATTGTTTATCAATGAAATAGAAATGCGTGTTAAACAGAGTCTGACCCTCTGACATGACCCAGGATATCGTATTTGATGCAGTGACACCCTCATTTTATTCATTTTTATCCGTTTTTCACGTTTTTAACACATTCTTGTATTTCATTGAAATTAGACACAGAGTGAGCCAGGACATGGCTCCTAACACACAGGGACACAGTTTGACACGCTCACATGACCCAGGGCATCCTATTTGATGCAGTGACACTGTCATTTTATTCATTTTTATCCGTTTTTTTCGCGTTTTTAACCATATTATTGTTTATCAATGAAATAGAAATGCGTGTTAAACAGAGTTTGACCCTCTGACATGACCCAGGATACCGTATTTGATGCAATGACACCCTCATTTTATTCATTTTTATCCGTTTTTTTCACGTTTTTCACGTTTTTAACACATTCTTGTATTTCAATGAAATTAGACACAGAGGGAGCCAGGACATGGCTCCTAACACACAGGGACACAGTTTGACACGCTCACATGACCCAGGGCATCCTATTTGATGCAGTGACACTGTCATTTTATTCATTTTTATCCGTTTTTTTCCACGTTTTTAACCATATTATTGTTTATCAATGAAATAGAAATGCGTGTTAAACAGAGTCTGACCCTCTGACATGACCCAGGGCATCCTATTTGATGCAGTGACACTGTCATTTTATTCATTTTTATCCGTTTTTCACGTTTTTAACACATTCTTGTAATTCAATGAAATTAGACACAGAGGGAGCCAGGACATGGCTCCTAACACACAGGGACACAGTTTGACACGCTCACATGACCCAGGGCATCCTATTTGATGCAGTGACACTGTCATTTTATTCATTTTTATCCGTTTTTTTCCACGTTTTTAACCATATTATTGTTTATCAATGAAATAGAAATGCGTGTTAAACAGAGTCTGACCCTCTGACATGACCCAGGATATCGTATTTGATGCAATGACACCCTCATTTTATTCATTTTTATCCGTTTTTCACGTTTTTCACGTTTTTAACACATTCTTGTATTTCAATGAAATTAGACACAGAGGGAGCCAGGACATGGCTCCTAACACACAGGGACACAGTTTGACACGCTCACAAGACCCAGGGCATCCTATTTGATGCAGTGACACTGTCATTTTATTCATTTTTATCCGTTTTTTCACGTTTTTAACCATATTATTGTTTATCAATGAAATAGAAATGCGTGTTAAACAGAGTTTGACCCTCTGACATGACCCAGGATATCGTATTTGATGCAATGACACCCTCATTTTATTCATTTTTATCCGTTTTTCACGTTTTTCACGTTTTTAACACATTCTTGTATTTCAATGAAATTAGACACAGAGGGAGCCAGGACATGGCTCCTAACACACAGGGACACAGTTTGACACGCTCACATGACCCAGGGCATCCTATTTGATGCAGTGACACTGTCATTTTATTCATTTTTATCCGTTTTTTTCACGTTTTTAACCATATTATTGTTTATCAATGAAATAGAAGTGCGTGTTAAACAGAGTTTGACCCTCTGACATGACCCAGGATACCGTATTTGATGCAATGACACCCTCATTTTATTCATTTTTATCCGTTTTTCACGTTTTTCACGTTTTTAACACATTCTTGTATTTCAATGAAATTAGACACAGAGGGAGCCAGGACATGGCTCCTAACACACAGGGACACAGTTTGACACGCTCATATGACCCAGGGCATCCTATTTGATGCAGTGACACTGTCATTTTATTCACTTTTATCCGTTTTTTTCCACGTTTTTAACCATATTATTGTTTATCAATGAAATAGAAATGCGTGTTAAACAGAGTCTGACCCTCTGACATGACCCAGGATATCGTATTTGATGCAGTGACACCCTCATTTTATTCATTTTGATCCGTTTTTCACGTTTTTAACACATTCTTGTATTTCATTGAAATTAGACACAGAGGGAGCCAGGACATGGCTCCTAACACACAGGGACACAGTTTGACACGCTCACAAGACCCAGGGCATCCTATTTGATGCAGTGACACTGTCATTTTATTCATTTTTATCCGTTTTTTTCCACGTTTTTAACCATATTATTGTTTATCAATGAAATAGAAATGCGTGTTAAACAGAGTTTGACCCTCTGACATGACCCAGGATACCGTATTTGATGCAATGACACCCTCATTTTATTCATTTTTATCCGTTTTTCACGTTTTTCACGTTTTTAACACATTCTTGTATTTCAATGAAATTAGACACAGAGTGAGCCAGGACATGGCTCCTAACACACAGGGACACAGTTTGACACGCTCACATGACCCAGGGCATCCTATTTGATGCAGTGACACTGTCATTTTATTCATTTTTATCCGTTTTTTTCCACGTTTTTAACCATATTATTGTTTATCAATGAAATAGAAATGCGTGTTAAACAGAGTCTGACCCTCTGACATGACCCAGGATATCGTATTTGATGCAGTGACACCCTCATTTTATTCATTTTTATCCGTTTTTCACGTTTTTAACACATTCTTGTATTTCATTGAAATTAGACACAGAGTGAGCCAGGACATGGCTCCTAACACACAGGGACACAGTTTGACACGCTCACATGACCCAGGGCATCCTATTTGATGCAGTGACACTGTCATTTTATTCATTTTTATCCGTTTTTTCACGTTTTTAACCATATTATTGTTTATCAATGAAATAGAAATGCGTGTTAAACAGAGTTTGACCCTCTGACATGACCCAGGATACCGTATTTGATGCAATGACACCCTCATTTTATTCATTTTTATCCGTTTTTCACGTTTTTCACGTTTTTAACACATTCTTGTATTTCAATGAAATTAGACACAGAGGGAGCCAGGACATGGCTCCTAACACACAGGGACACAGTTTGACACGCTCACATGACCCAGGGCATCCTATTTGATGCAGTGACACTGTCATTTTATTCATTTTTATCCGTTTTTTTCCACGTTTTTAACCATATTATTGTTTATCAATGAAATAGAAATGCGTGTTAAACAGAGTTTGACCCTCTGACATGACCCAGGATACCGTATTTGATGCAATGACACCCTCATTTTATTCATTTTTATCCGTTTTTCACGTTTTTCACGTTTTTAACACATTCTTGTATTTCAATGAAATTAGACACAGAGGGAGCCAGGACATGGCTCCTAACACACAGGGACACAGTTTGACACGCTCACATGACCCAGGGCATCCTATTTGATGCAGTGACACTGTCATTTTATTCATTTTTATCCGTTTTTTTCCACGTTTTTAACCATATTATTGTTTATCAATGAAATAGAAATGCGTGTTAAACAGAGTCTGACCCTCTGACATGACCCAGGATATCGTATTTGATGCAGTGACACCCTCATTTTATTCATTTTTATCCGTTTTTCACGTTTTTAACACATTCTTGTATTTCATTGAAATTAGACACAGAGTGAGCCAGGACATGGCTCCTAACACACAGGGACACAGTTTGACACGCTCACATGACCCAGGGCATCCTATTTGATGCAGTGACACTGTCATTTTATTCATTTTTATCCGTTTTTTTCGCGTTTTTAACCATATTATTGTTTATCAATGAAATAGAAATGCGTGTTAAACAGAGTTTGACCCTCTGACATGACCCAGGATACCGTATTTGATGCAATGACACCCTCATTTTATTCATTTTTATCCGTTTTTTTCACGTTTTTCACGTTTTTAACACATTCTTGTATTTCAATGAAATTAGACACAGAGGGAGCCAGGACATGGCTCCTAACACACAGGGACACAGTTTGACACGCTCACATGACCCAGGGCATCCTATTTGATGCAGTGACACTGTCATTTTATTCATTTTTATCCGTTTTTTTCCACGTTTTTAACCATATTATTGTTTATCAATGAAATAGAAATGCGTGTTAAACAGAGTCTGACCCTCTGACATGACCCAGGGCATCCTATTTGATGCAGTGACACTGTCATTTTATTCATTTTTATCCGTTTTTCACGTTTTTAACACATTCTTGTAATTCAATGAAATTAGACACAGAGGGAGCCAGGACATGGCTCCTAACACACAGGGACACAGTTTGACACGCTCACATGACCCAGGGCATCCTATTTGATGCAGTGACACTGTCATTTTATTCATTTTTATCCGTTTTTTTCCACGTTTTTAACCATATTATTGTTTATCAATGAAATAGAAATGCGTGTTAAACAGAGTCTGACCCTCTGACATGACCCAGGATATCGTATTTGATGCAATGACACCCTCATTTTATTCATTTTTATCCGTTTTTCACGTTTTTCACATTTTTAACACATTCTTGTATTTCAATGAAATTAGACACAGAGGGAGCCAGGACATGGCTCCTAACACACAGGGACACAGTTTGACACGCTCACAAGACCCAGGGCATCCTATTTGATGCAGTGACACTGTCATTTTATTCATTTTTATCCGTTTTTTCACGTTTTTAACCATATTATTGTTTATCAATGAAATAGAAATGCGTGTTAAACAGAGTTTGACCCTCTGACATGACCCAGGATATCGTATTTGATGCAATGACACCCTCATTTTATTCATTTTTATCCGTTTTTCACGTTTTTCACGTTTTTAACACATTCTTGTATTTCAATGAAATTAGACACAGAGGGAGCCAGGACATGGCTCCTAACACACAGGGACACAGTTTGACACGCTCACATGACCCAGGGCATCCTATTTGATGCAGTGACACTGTCATTTTATTCATTTTTATCCGTTTTTTTCACGTTTTTAACCATATTATTGTTTATCAATGAAATAGAAGTGCGTGTTAAACAGAGTTTGACCCTCTGACATGACCCAGGATACCGTATTTGATGCAATGACACCCTCATTTTATTCATTTTTATCCGTTTTTCACGTTTTTCACGTTTTTAACACATTCTTGTATTTCAATGAAATTAGACACAGAGGGAGCCAGGACATGGCTCCTAACACACAGGGACACAGTTTGACACGCTCATATGACCCAGGGCATCCTATTTGATGCAGTGACACTGTCATTTTATTCACTTTTATCCGTTTTTTTCCACGTTTTTAACCATATTATTGTTTATCAATGAAATAGAAATGCGTGTTAAACAGAGTCTGACCCTCTGACATGACCCAGGATATCGTATTTGATGCAGTGACACCCTCATTTTATTCATTTTGATCCGTTTTTCACGTTTTTAACACATTCTTGTATTTCATTGAAATTAGACACAGAGGGAGCCAGGACATGGCTCCTAACACACAGGGACACAGTTTGACACGCTCACATGACCCAGGGCATCCTATTTGATGCAGTGACACTGTCATTTTATTCATTTTTATCCGTTTTTTCACGTTTTTAACCATATTATTGTTTATCAATGAAATAGAAATGCGTGTTAAACAGAGTTTGACCCTCTGACATGACCCAGGATACCGTATTTGATGCAATGACACCCTCATTTTATTCATTTTTATCCGTTTTTCACGTTTTTCACGTTTTTAACACATTCTTGTATTTCAATGAAATTAGACACAGAGGGAGCCAGGACATGGCTCCTAACACACAGGGACACAGTTTGACACGCTCACATGACCCAGGGCATCCTATTTGATGCAGTGACACTGTCATTTTATTCATTTTTATCCGTTTTTTTCACGTTTTTAACCATATTATTGTTTATCAATGAAATAGAAATGCGTGTTAAACAGAGTCTGACCCTCTGACATGACCCAGGATATCGTATTTGATGCAATGACACCCTCATTTTATTCATTTTTATCCGTTTTTCACGTTTTTCACGTTTTTAACACATTCTTGTATTTCAATGAAATTAGACACAGAGGGAGCCAGGACATGGCTCCTAACACACAGGGACACAGTTTGACACGCTCACAAGACCCAGGGCATCCTATTTGATGCAGTGACACTGTCATTTTATTCATTTTTATCCGTTTTTTCACGTTTTTAACCATATTATTGTTTATCAATGAAATAGAAATGCGTGTTAAACAGAGTCTGACCCTCTGACATGACCCAGGATATCGTATTTGATGCAATGACACCCTCATTTTATTCATTTTTATCCGTTTTTCACGTTTTTCACGTTTTTAACACATTCTTGTATTTCAATGAAATTAGACACAGAGGGAGCCAGGACATGGCTCCTAACACACAGGGACACAGTTTGACACGCTCACATGACCCAGGGCATCCTATTTGATGCAGTGACACTGTCATTTTATTCATTTTTATCCGTTTTTTTCCACGTTTTTAACCATATTATTGTTTATCAATGAAATAGAAATGCGTGTTAAACAGAGTCTGACCCTCTGACATGACCCAGGATATCGTATTTGATGCAGTGACACCCTCATTTTATTCATTTTTATCCGTTTTTCACGTTTTTAACACATTCTTGTATTTCATTGAAATTAGACACAGAGTGAGCCAGGACATGGCTCCTAACACACAGGGACACAGTTTGACACGCTCACATGACCCAGGGCATCCTATTTGATGCAGTGACACTGTCATTTTATTCATTTTTATCCGTTTTTTTCCACGTTTTTAACCATATTATTGTTTATCAATGAAATAGAAATGCGTGTTAAACAGAGTCTGACCCTCTGACATGACCCAGGATATCGTATTTGATGCAGTGACACCCTCATTTTATTCATTTTTATCCGTTTTTCACGTTTTTAACACATTCTTGTATTTCATTGAAATTAGACACAGAGTGAGCCAGGACATGGCTCCTAACACACAGGGACACAGTTTGACACGCTCACATGACCCAGGGCATCCTATTTGATGCAGTGACACTGTCATTTTATTCATTTTTATCCGTTTTTTTCCACGTTTTTAACCATATTATTGTTTATCAATGAAATAGAAATGCGTGTTAAACAGAGTTTGACCCTCTGACATGACCCAGGATATCGTATTTGATGCAATGACACCCTCATTTTATTCATTTTTATCCGTTTTTTTCACGTTTTTCACGTTTTTAACACATTCTTGTATTTCAATGAAATTAGACACAGAGGGAGCCAGGACATGGCTCCTAACACACAGGGACACAGTTTGACACGCTCACATGACCCAGGGCATCCTATTTGATGCAGTGACACTGTCATTTTATTCATTTTTATCCGTTTTTTTCCACGTTTTTAACCATATTATTGTTTATCAATGAAATAGAAATGCGTGTTAAACAGAGTCTGACCCTCTGACATGACCCAGGATATCGTATTTGATGCAGTGACACCCTCATTTTATTCATTTTTATCCGTTTTTCACGTTTTTAACACATTCTTGTATTTCATTGAAATTAGACACAGAGTGAGCCAGGACATGGCTCCTAACACACAGGGACACAGTTTGACACGCTCATATGACCCAGGGCATCCTATTTGATGCAGTGACACTGTCATTTTATTCACTTTTATCCGTTTTTTTCCACGTTTTTAACCATATTATTGTTTATCAATGAAATAGAAATGCGTGTTAAACAGAGTCTGACCCTCTGACATGACCCAGGATATCGTATTTGATGCAGTGACACCCTCATTTTATTCATTTTGATCCGTTTTTCACGTTTTTAACACATTCTTGTATTTCATTGAAATTAGACACAGAGGGAGCCAGGACATGGCTCCTAACACACAGGGACACAGTTTGACACGCTCACAAGACCCAGGGCATCCTATTTGATGCAGTGACACTGTCATTTTATTCATTTTTATCCGTTTTTTTCCACGTTTTTAACCATATTATTGTTTATCAATGAAATAGAAATGCGTGTTAAACAGAGTTTGACCCTCTGACATGACCCAGGATACCGTATTTGATGCAATGACACCCTCATTTTATTCATTTTTATCCGTTTTTTTCACGTTTTTCACGTTTTTAACACATTCTTGTATTTCAATGAAATTAGACACAGAGGGAGCCAGGACATGGCTCCTAACACACAGGGACACAGTTTGACACGCTCACATGACCCAGGGCATCCTATTTGATGCAGTGACACTGTCATTTTATTCATTTTTATCCGTTTTTTTCCACGTTTTTAACCATATTATTGTTTATCAATGAAATAGAAATGCGTGTTAAACAGAGTCTGACCCTCTGACATGACCCAGGATATCGTATTTGATGCAGTGACACCCTCATTTTATTCATTTTTATCCGTTTTTCACGTTTTTAACACATTCTTGTATTTCATTGAAATTAGACACAGAGTGAGCCAGGACATGGCTCCTAACACACAGGGACACAGTTTGACACGCTCACATGACCCAGGGCATCCTATTTGATGCAGTGACACTGTCATTTTATTCATTTTTATCCGTTTTTTCACGTTTTTAACCATATTATTGTTTATCAATGAAATAGAAATGCGTGTTAAACAGAGTTTGACCCTCTGACATGACCCAGGATACCGTATTTGATGCAATGACACCCTCATTTTATTCATTTTTATCCGTTTTTCACGTTTTTCACGTTTTTAACACATTCTTGTATTTCAATGAAATTAGACACAGAGGGAGCCAGGACATGGCTCCTAACACACAGGGACACAGTTTGACACGCTCACATGACCCAGGGCATCCTATTTGATGCAGTGACACTGTCATTTTATTCATTTTTATCCGTTTTTTTCCACGTTTTTAACCATATTATTGTTTATCAATGAAATAGAAATGCGTGTTAAACAGAGTTTGACCCTCTGACATGACCCAGGATACCGTATTTGATGCAATGACACCCTCATTTTATTCATTTTTATCCGTTTTTCACGTTTTTCACGTTTTTAACACATTCTTGTATTTCAATGAAATTAGACACAGAGGGAGCCAGGACATGGCTCCTAACACACAGGGACACAGTTTGACACGCTCACATGACCCAGGGCATCCTATTTGATGCAGTGACACTGTCATTTTATTCATTTTTATCCGTTTTTTTCCACGTTTTTAACCATATTATTGTTTATCAATGAAATAGAAATGCGTGTTAAACAGAGTCTGACCCTCTGACATGACCCAGGATATCGTATTTGATGCAGTGACACCCTCATTTTATTCATTTTTATCCGTTTTTCACGTTTTTAACACATTCTTGTATTTCATTGAAATTAGACACAGAGTGAGCCAGGACATGGCTCCTAACACACAGGGACACAGTTTGACACGCTCACATGACCCAGGGCATCCTATTTGATGCAGTGACACTGTCATTTTATTCATTTTTATCCGTTTTTTTCGCGTTTTTAACCATATTATTGTTTATCAATGAAATAGAAATGCGTGTTAAACAGAGTTTGACCCTCTGACATGACCCAGGATACCGTATTTGATGCAATGACACCCTCATTTTATTCATTTTTATCCGTTTTTTTCACGTTTTTCACGTTTTTAACACATTCTTGTATTTCAATGAAATTAGACACAGAGGGAGCCAGGACATGGCTCCTAACACACAGGGACACAGTTTGACACGCTCACATGACCCAGGGCATCCTATTTGATGCAGTGACACTGTCATTTTATTCATTTTTATCCGTTTTTTTCCACGTTTTTAACCATATTATTGTTTATCAATGAAATAGAAATGCGTGTTAAACAGAGTCTGACCCTCTGACATGACCCAGGGCATCCTATTTGATGCAGTGACACTGTCATTTTATTCATTTTTATCCGTTTTTCACGTTTTTAACACATTCTTGTAATTCAATGAAATTAGACACAGAGGGAGCCAGGACATGGCTCCTAACACACAGGGACACAGTTTGACACGCTCACATGACCCAGGGCATCCTATTTGATGCAGTGACACTGTCATTTTATTCATTTTTATCCGTTTTTTTCCACGTTTTTAACCATATTATTGTTTATCAATGAAATAGAAATGCGTGTTAAACAGAGTCTGACCCTCTGACATGACCCAGGATATCGTATTTGATGCAATGACACCCTCATTTTATTCATTTTTATCCGTTTTTCACGTTTTTCACGTTTTTAACACATTCTTGTATTTCAATGAAATTAGACACAGAGGGAGCCAGGACATGGCTCCTAACACACAGGGACACAGTTTGACACGCTCACAAGACCCAGGGCATCCTATTTGATGCAGTGACACTGTCATTTTATTCATTTTTATCCGTTTTTTCACGTTTTTAACCATATTATTGTTTATCAATGAAATAGAAATGCGTGTTAAACAGAGTTTGACCCTCTGACATGACCCAGGATATCGTATTTGATGCAATGACACCCTCATTTTATTCATTTTTATCCGTTTTTCACGTTTTTCACGTTTTTAACACATTCTTGTATTTCAATGAAATTAGACACAGAGGGAGCCAGGACATGGCTCCTAACACACAGGGACACAGTTTGACACGCTCACATGACCCAGGGCATCCTATTTGATGCAGTGACACTGTCATTTTATTCATTTTTATCCGTTTTTTTCACGTTTTTAACCATATTATTGTTTATCAATGAAATAGAAGTGCGTGTTAAACAGAGTTTGACCCTCTGACATGACCCAGGATACCGTATTTGATGCAATGACACCCTCATTTTATTCATTTTTATCCGTTTTTCACGTTTTTCACGTTTTTAACACATTCTTGTATTTCAATGAAATTAGACACAGAGGGAGCCAGGACATGGCTCCTAACACACAGGGACACAGTTTGACACGCTCATATGACCCAGGGCATCCTATTTGATGCAGTGACACTGTCATTTTATTCACTTTTATCCGTTTTTTTCCACGTTTTTAACCATATTATTGTTTATCAATGAAATAGAAATGCGTGTTAAACAGAGTCTGACCCTCTGACATGACCCAGGATATCGTATTTGATGCAGTGACACCCTCATTTTATTCATTTTGATCCGTTTTTCACGTTTTTAACACATTCTTGTATTTCATTGAAATTAGACACAGAGGGAGCCAGGACATGGCTCCTAACACACAGGGACACAGTTTGACACGCTCACAAGACCCAGGGCATCCTATTTGATGCAGTGACACTGTCATTTTATTCATTTTTATCCGTTTTTTTCCACGTTTTTAACCATATTATTGTTTATCAATGAAATAGAAATGCGTGTTAAACAGAGTTTGACCCTCTGACATGACCCAGGATACCGTATTTGATGCAATGACACCCTCATTTTATTCATTTTTATCCGTTTTTCACGTTTTTCACGTTTTTAACACATTCTTGTATTTCAATGAAATTAGACACAGAGTGAGCCAGGACATGGCTCCTAACACACAGGGACACAGTTTGACACGCTCACATGACCCAGGGCATCCTATTTGATGCAGTGACACTGTCATTTTATTCATTTTTATCCGTTTTTTTCCACGTTTTTAACCATATTATTGTTTATCAATGAAATAGAAATGCGTGTTAAACAGAGTCTGACCCTCTGACATGACCCAGGATATCGTATTTGATGCAGTGACACCCTCATTTTATTCATTTTTATCCGTTTTTCACGTTTTTAACACATTCTTGTATTTCATTGAAATTAGACACAGAGTGAGCCAGGACATGGCTCCTAACACACAGGGACACAGTTTGACACGCTCACATGACCCAGGGCATCCTATTTGATGCAGTGACACTGTCATTTTATTCATTTTTATCCGTTTTTTCACGTTTTTAACCATATTATTGTTTATCAATGAAATAGAAATGCGTGTTAAACAGAGTTTGACCCTCTGACATGACCCAGGATACCGTATTTGATGCAATGACACCCTCATTTTATTCATTTTTATCCGTTTTTCACGTTTTTCACGTTTTTAACACATTCTTGTATTTCAATGAAATTAGACACAGAGGGAGCCAGGACATGGCTCCTAACACACAGGGACACAGTTTGACACGCTCACATGACCCAGGGCATCCTATTTGATGCAGTGACACTGTCATTTTATTCATTTTTATCCGTTTTTTTCCACGTTTTTAACCATATTATTGTTTATCAATGAAATAGAAATGCGTGTTAAACAGAGTTTGACCCTCTGACATGACCCAGGATACCGTATTTGATGCAATGACACCCTCATTTTATTCATTTTTATCCGTTTTTCACGTTTTTCACGTTTTTAACACATTCTTGTATTTCAATGAAATTAGACACAGAGGGAGCCAGGACATGGCTCCTAACACACAGGGACACAGTTTGACACGCTCACATGACCCAGGGCATCCTATTTGATGCAGTGACACTGTCATTTTATTCATTTTTATCCGTTTTTTTCCACGTTTTTAACCATATTATTGTTTATCAATGAAATAGAAATGCGTGTTAAACAGAGTCTGACCCTCTGACATGACCCAGGATATCGTATTTGATGCAGTGACACCCTCATTTTATTCATTTTTATCCGTTTTTCACGTTTTTAACACATTCTTGTATTTCATTGAAATTAGACACAGAGTGAGCCAGGACATGGCTCCTAACACACAGGGACACAGTTTGACACGCTCACATGACCCAGGGCATCCTATTTGATGCAGTGACACTGTCATTTTATTCATTTTTATCCGTTTTTTTCGCGTTTTTAACCATATTATTGTTTATCAATGAAATAGAAATGCGTGTTAAACAGAGTTTGACCCTCTGACATGACCCAGGATACCGTATTTGATGCAATGACACCCTCATTTTATTCATTTTTATCCGTTTTTTTCACGTTTTTCACGTTTTTAACACATTCTTGTATTTCAATGAAATTAGACACAGAGGGAGCCAGGACATGGCTCCTAACACACAGGGACACAGTTTGACACGCTCACATGACCCAGGGCATCCTATTTGATGCAGTGACACTGTCATTTTATTCATTTTTATCCGTTTTTTTCCACGTTTTTAACCATATTATTGTTTATCAATGAAATAGAAATGCGTGTTAAACAGAGTCTGACCCTCTGACATGACCCAGGGCATCCTATTTGATGCAGTGACACTGTCATTTTATTCATTTTTATCCGTTTTTCACGTTTTTAACACATTCTTGTAATTCAATGAAATTAGACACAGAGGGAGCCAGGACATGGCTCCTAACACACAGGGACACAGTTTGACACGCTCACATGACCCAGGGCATCCTATTTGATGCAGTGACACTGTCATTTTATTCATTTTTATCCGTTTTTTTCCACGTTTTTAACCATATTATTGTTTATCAATGAAATAGAAATGCGTGTTAAACAGAGTCTGACCCTCTGACATGACCCAGGATATCGTATTTGATGCAATGACACCCTCATTTTATTCATTTTTATCCGTTTTTCACGTTTTTCACATTTTTAACACATTCTTGTATTTCAATGAAATTAGACACAGAGGGAGCCAGGACATGGCTCCTAACACACAGGGACACAGTTTGACACGCTCACAAGACCCAGGGCATCCTATTTGATGCAGTGACACTGTCATTTTATTCATTTTTATCCGTTTTTTCACGTTTTTAACCATATTATTGTTTATCAATGAAATAGAAATGCGTGTTAAACAGAGTTTGACCCTCTGACATGACCCAGGATATCGTATTTGATGCAATGACACCCTCATTTTATTCATTTTTATCCGTTTTTCACGTTTTTCACGTTTTTAACACATTCTTGTATTTCAATGAAATTAGACACAGAGGGAGCCAGGACATGGCTCCTAACACACAGGGACACAGTTTGACACGCTCACATGACCCAGGGCATCCTATTTGATGCAGTGACACTGTCATTTTATTCATTTTTATCCGTTTTTTTCACGTTTTTAACCATATTATTGTTTATCAATGAAATAGAAGTGCGTGTTAAACAGAGTTTGACCCTCTGACATGACCCAGGATACCGTATTTGATGCAATGACACCCTCATTTTATTCATTTTTATCCGTTTTTCACGTTTTTCACGTTTTTAACACATTCTTGTATTTCAATGAAATTAGACACAGAGGGAGCCAGGACATGGCTCCTAACACACAGGGACACAGTTTGACACGCTCATATGACCCAGGGCATCCTATTTGATGCAGTGACACTGTCATTTTATTCACTTTTATCCGTTTTTTTCCACGTTTTTAACCATATTATTGTTTATCAATGAAATAGAAATGCGTGTTAAACAGAGTCTGACCCTCTGACATGACCCAGGATATCGTATTTGATGCAGTGACACCCTCATTTTATTCATTTTGATCCGTTTTTCACGTTTTTAACACATTCTTGTATTTCATTGAAATTAGACACAGAGGGAGCCAGGACATGGCTCCTAACACACAGGGACACAGTTTGACACGCTCACATGACCCAGGGCATCCTATTTGATGCAGTGACACTGTCATTTTATTCATTTTTATCCGTTTTTTCACGTTTTTAACCATATTATTGTTTATCAATGAAATAGAAATGCGTGTTAAACAGAGTTTGACCCTCTGACATGACCCAGGATACCGTATTTGATGCAATGACACCCTCATTTTATTCATTTTTATCCGTTTTTCACGTTTTTCACGTTTTTAACACATTCTTGTATTTCAATGAAATTAGACACAGAGGGAGCCAGGACATGGCTCCTAACACACAGGGACACAGTTTGACACGCTCACATGACCCAGGGCATCCTATTTGATGCAGTGACACTGTCATTTTATTCATTTTTATCCGTTTTTTTCACGTTTTTAACCATATTATTGTTTATCAATGAAATAGAAATGCGTGTTAAACAGAGTCTGACCCTCTGACATGACCCAGGATATCGTATTTGATGCAATGACACCCTCATTTTATTCATTTTTATCCGTTTTTCACGTTTTTCACGTTTTTAACACATTCTTGTATTTCAATGAAATTAGACACAGAGGGAGCCAGGACATGGCTCCTAACACACAGGGACACAGTTTGACACGCTCACAAGACCCAGGGCATCCTATTTGATGCAGTGACACTGTCATTTTATTCATTTTTATCCGTTTTTTCACGTTTTTAACCATATTATTGTTTATCAATGAAATAGAAATGCGTGTTAAACAGAGTCTGACCCTCTGACATGACCCAGGATATCGTATTTGATGCAATGACACCCTCATTTTATTCATTTTTATCCGTTTTTCACGTTTTTCACGTTTTTAACACATTCTTGTATTTCAATGAAATTAGACACAGAGGGAGCCAGGACATGGCTCCTAACACACAGGGACACAGTTTGACACGCTCACATGACCCAGGGCATCCTATTTGATGCAGTGACACTGTCATTTTATTCATTTTTATCCGTTTTTTTCCACGTTTTTAACCATATTATTGTTTATCAATGAAATAGAAATGCGTGTTAAACAGAGTCTGACCCTCTGACATGACCCAGGATATCGTATTTGATGCAGTGACACCCTCATTTTATTCATTTTTATCCGTTTTTCACGTTTTTAACACATTCTTGTATTTCATTGAAATTAGACACAGAGTGAGCCAGGACATGGCTCCTAACACACAGGGACACAGTTTGACACGCTCACATGACCCAGGGCATCCTATTTGATGCAGTGACACTGTCATTTTATTCATTTTTATCCGTTTTTTTCCACGTTTTTAACCATATTATTGTTTATCAATGAAATAGAAATGCGTGTTAAACAGAGTCTGACCCTCTGACATGACCCAGGATATCGTATTTGATGCAGTGACACCCTCATTTTATTCATTTTTATCCGTTTTTCACGTTTTTAACACATTCTTGTATTTCATTGAAATTAGACACAGAGTGAGCCAGGACATGGCTCCTAACACACAGGGACACAGTTTGACACGCTCACATGACCCAGGGCATCCTATTTGATGCAGTGACACTGTCATTTTATTCATTTTTATCCGTTTTTTTCCACGTTTTTAACCATATTATTGTTTATCAATGAAATAGAAATGCGTGTTAAACAGAGTTTGACCCTCTGACATGACCCAGGATATCGTATTTGATGCAATGACACCCTCATTTTATTCATTTTTATCCGTTTTTTTCACGTTTTTCACGTTTTTAACACATTCTTGTATTTCAATGAAATTAGACACAGAGGGAGCCAGGACATGGCTCCTAACACACAGGGACACAGTTTGACACGCTCACATGACCCAGGGCATCCTATTTGATGCAGTGACACTGTCATTTTATTCATTTTTATCCGTTTTTTTCCACGTTTTTAACCATATTATTGTTTATCAATGAAATAGAAATGCGTGTTAAACAGAGTCTGACCCTCTGACATGACCCAGGATATCGTATTTGATGCAGTGACACCCTCATTTTATTCATTTTTATCCGTTTTTCACGTTTTTAACACATTCTTGTATTTCATTGAAATTAGACACAGAGTGAGCCAGGACATGGCTCCTAACACACAGGGACACAGTTTGACACGCTCATATGACCCAGGGCATCCTATTTGATGCAGTGACACTGTCATTTTATTCACTTTTATCCGTTTTTTTCCACGTTTTTAACCATATTATTGTTTATCAATGAAATAGAAATGCGTGTTAAACAGAGTCTGACCCTCTGACATGACCCAGGATATCGTATTTGATGCAGTGACACCCTCATTTTATTCATTTTGATCCGTTTTTCACGTTTTTAACACATTCTTGTATTTCATTGAAATTAGACACAGAGGGAGCCAGGACATGGCTCCTAACACACAGGGACACAGTTTGACACGCTCACAAGACCCAGGGCATCCTATTTGATGCAGTGACACTGTCATTTTATTCATTTTTATCCGTTTTTTTCCACGTTTTTAACCATATTATTGTTTATCAATGAAATAGAAATGCGTGTTAAACAGAGTTTGACCCTCTGACATGACCCAGGATACCGTATTTGATGCAATGACACCCTCATTTTATTCATTTTTATCCGTTTTTCACGTTTTTCACGTTTTTAACACATTCTTGTATTTCAATGAAATTAGACACAGAGTGAGCCAGGACATGGCTCCTAACACACAGGGACACAGTTTGACACGCTCACATGACCCAGGGCATCCTATTTGATGCAGTGACACTGTCATTTTATTCATTTTTATCCGTTTTTTTCCACGTTTTTAACCATATTATTGTTTATCAATGAAATAGAAATGCGTGTTAAACAGAGTCTGACCCTCTGACATGACCCAGGATATCGTATTTGATGCAGTGACACCCTCATTTTATTCATTTTTATCCGTTTTTCACGTTTTTAACACATTCTTGTATTTCATTGAAATTAGACACAGAGTGAGCCAGGACATGGCTCCTAACACACAGGGACACAGTTTGACACGCTCACATGACCCAGGGCATCCTATTTGATGCAGTGACACTGTCATTTTATTCATTTTTATCCGTTTTTTCACGTTTTTAACCATATTATTGTTTATCAATGAAATAGAAATGCGTGTTAAACAGAGTTTGACCCTCTGACATGACCCAGGATACCGTATTTGATGCAATGACACCCTCATTTTATTCATTTTTATCCGTTTTTCACGTTTTTCACGTTTTTAACACATTCTTGTATTTCAATGAAATTAGACACAGAGGGAGCCAGGACATGGCTCCTAACACACAGGGACACAGTTTGACACGCTCACATGACCCAGGGCATCCTATTTGATGCAGTGACACTGTCATTTTATTCATTTTTATCCGTTTTTTTCCACGTTTTTAACCATATTATTGTTTATCAATGAAATAGAAATGCGTGTTAAACAGAGTTTGACCCTCTGACATGACCCAGGATATCGTATTTGATGCAATGACACCCTCATTTTATTCATTTTTATCCGTTTTTTTCACGTTTTTCACGTTTTTAACACATTCTTGTATTTCAATGAAATTAGACACAGAGGGAGCCAGGACATGGCTCCTAACACACAGGGACACAGTTTGACACGCTCACATGACCCAGGGCATCCTATTTGATGCAGTGACACTGTCATTTTATTCATTTTTATCCGTTTTTTTCCACGTTTTTAACCATATTATTGTTTATCAATGAAATAGAAATGCGTGTTAAACAGAGTCTGACCCTCTGACATGACCCAGGATATCGTATTTGATGCAGTGACACCCTCATTTTATTCATTTTTATCCGTTTTTCACGTTTTTAACACATTCTTGTATTTCATTGAAATTAGACACAGAGTGAGCCAGGACATGGCTCCTAACACACAGGGACACAGTTTGACACGCTCACATGACCCAGGGCATCCTATTTGATGCAGTGACACTGTCATTTTATTCATTTTTATCCATTTTTCACGTTTTTAACCATATTCTTGGTTATCAATGAAATAGAAATGCATGA
>NW_026870520.1:640000-642500 GCF_963576545.1 Limanda limanda
TATTGTTTATCAATGAAATAGAAATGCGTGTTAAACAGAGTCTGACCCTCTGACATGACCCAGGATACCGTATTTGATGCAATGACACCCTCATTTTATTCATTTTTATCCGTTTTTTTCGCGTTTTTAACCATATTATTGTTTATCAATGAAATAGAAATGCGTGTTAAACAGAGTTTGACCCTCTGACATGACCCAGGATATCGTATTTGATGCAATGACACCCTCATTTTATTCATTTTTATCCGTTTTTTTCGCGTTTTTAACCATATTATTGTTTATCAATGAAATAGAAATGCGTGTTAAACAGAGTTTGACCCTCTGACATGACCCAGGATATCGTATTTGATGCAATGACACCCTCATTTTATTCATTTTTATCCGTTTTTTTCGCGTTTTTAACCATATTATTGTTTATCAATGAAATAGAAATGCGTGTTAAACAGAGTTTGACCCTCTGACATGACCCAGGATATCGTATTTGATGCAATGACACCCTCATTTTATTCATTTTTATCCGTTTTTTTCGCGTTTTTAACCATATTATTGTTTATCAATGAAATAGAAATGCGTGTTAAACAGAGTTTGACCCTCTGACATGACCCAGGATATCGTATTTGATGCAATGACACCCTCATTTTATTCATTTTTATCCGTTTTTTTCGCGTTTTTAACCATATTATTGTTTATCAATGAAATAGAAATGCGTGTTAAACAGAGTTTGACCCTCTGACATGACCCAGGATATCGTATTTGATGCAATGACACCCTCATTTTATTCATTTTTATCCGTTTTTTTCACGTTTTTCACGTTTTTAACACATTCTTGTATTTCAATGAAATTAGACACAGAGGGAGCCAGGACATGGCTCCTAACACACAGGGACACAGTTTGACACGCTCACATGACCCAGGGCATCCTATTTGATGCAGTGACACTGTCATTTTATTCATTTTTATCCGTTTTTTTCACGTTTTTAACCATATTATTGTTTATCAATGAAATAGAAATGCGTGTTAAACAGAGTTTGACCCTCTGACATGACCCAGGATACCGTATTTGATGCAATGACACCCTCATTTTATTCATTTTTATCCGTTTTTTTCACGTTTTTCACGTTTTTAACACATTCTTGTATTTCAATGAAATTAGACACAGAGGGAGCCAGGACATGGCTCCTAACACACAGGGACACAGTTTGACACGCTCACATGACCCAGGGCATCCTATTTGATGCAGTGACACTGTCATTTTATTCATTTTTATCCGTTTTTTTCCACGTTTTTAACCATATTATTGTTTATCAATGAAATAGAAATGCGTGTTAAACAGAGTCTGACCCTCTGACATGACCCAGGATATCGTATTTGATGCAGTGACACCCTCATTTTATTCATTTTGATCCGTTTTTCACGTTTTTAACACATTCTTGTATTTCATTGAAATTAGACACAGAGGGAGCCAGGACATGGCTCCTAACACACAGGGACACAGTTTGACACGCTCACATGACCCAGGGCATCCTATTTGATGCAGTGACACTGTCATTTTATTCATTTTTATCCGTTTTTTCACGTTTTTAACCATATTATTGTTTATCAATGAAATAGAAATGCGTGTTAAACAGAGTTTGACCCTCTGACATGACCCAGGATACCGTATTTGATGCAATGACACCCTCATTTTATTCATTTTTATCCGTTTTTCACGTTTTTCACGTTTTTAACACATTCTTGTATTTCAATGAAATTAGACACAGAGGGAGCCAGGACATGGCTCCTAACACACAGGGACACAGTTTGACACGCTCACATGACCCAGGGCATCCTATTTGATGCAGTGACACTGTCATTTTATTCATTTTTATCCGTTTTTTCACGTTTTTAACCATATTATTGTTTATCAATGAAATAGAAATGCGTGTTAAACAGAGTTTGACCCTCTGACATGACCCAGGATACCGTATTTGATGCAATGACACCCTCATTTTATTCATTTTTATCCGTTTTTTTCACGTTTTTCACGTTTTTAACACATTCTTGTATTTCAATGAAATTAGACACAGAGGGAGCCAGGACATGGCTCCTAACACACAGGGACACAGTTTGACACGCTCACATGACCCAGGGCATCCTATTTGATGCAGTGACACTGTCATTTTATTCATTTTTATCCGTTTTTTTCACGTTTTTAACCATATTATTGTTTATCAATGAAATAGAAATGCGTGTTAAACAGAGTCTGACCCTCTGACATGACCCAGGATATCGTATTTGATGCAATGACACCCTCATTTTATTCATTTTTATCCGTTTTTCACGTTTTTCACGTTTTTAACACATTCTTGTATTTCAATGAAATTAGACACAGAGGGAGCCAGGACATGGCTCCTAACACACAGGGACACAGTTTGACACGCTCACAAGACCCAGGGCATCCTATTTGATGCAGTGACACTGTCATTTTATTCATTTTTATCCGTTTTTTTCCACGTTTTTA
>NW_026870520.1:677500-680000 GCF_963576545.1 Limanda limanda
GGACACAGTTTGACACGCTCACATGACCCAGGGCATCCTATTTGATGCAGTGACACTGTCATTTTATTCATTTTTATCCGTTTTTTTCACGTTTTTAACCATATTATTGTTTATCAATGAAATAGAAATGCGTGTTAAACAGAGTTTGACCCTCTGACATGACCCAGGATACCGTATTTGATGCAATGACACCCTCATTTTATTCATTTTTATCCGTTTTTTTCACGTTTTTCACGTTTTTAACACATTCTTGTATTTCAATGAAATTAGACACAGAGGGAGCCAGGACATGGCTCCTAACACACAGGGACACAGTTTGACACGCTCACATGACCCAGGGCATCCTATTTGATGCAGTGACACTGTCATTTTATTCATTTTTATCCGTTTTTTTCCACGTTTTTAACCATATTATTGTTTATCAATGAAATAGAAATGCGTGTTAAACAGAGTCTGACCCTCTGACATGACCCAGGATATCGTATTTGATGCAGTGACACCCTCATTTTATTCATTTTGATCCGTTTTTCACGTTTTTAACACATTCTTGTATTTCATTGAAATTAGACACAGAGGGAGCCAGGACATGGCTCCTAACACACAGGGACACAGTTTGACACGCTCACATGACCCAGGGCATCCTATTTGATGCAGTGACACTGTCATTTTATTCATTTTTATCCGTTTTTTCACGTTTTTAACCATATTATTGTTTATCAATGAAATAGAAATGCGTGTTAAACAGAGTTTGACCCTCTGACATGACCCAGGATACCGTATTTGATGCAATGACACCCTCATTTTATTCATTTTTATCCGTTTTTCACGTTTTTCACGTTTTTAACACATTCTTGTATTTCAATGAAATTAGACACAGAGGGAGCCAGGACATGGCTCCTAACACACAGGGACACAGTTTGACACGCTCACATGACCCAGGGCATCCTATTTGATGCAGTGACACTGTCATTTTATTCATTTTTATCCGTTTTTTCACGTTTTTAACCATATTATTGTTTATCAATGAAATAGAAATGCGTGTTAAACAGAGTTTGACCCTCTGACATGACCCAGGATACCGTATTTGATGCAATGACACCCTCATTTTATTCATTTTTATCCGTTTTTTTCACGTTTTTCACGTTTTTAACACATTCTTGTATTTCAATGAAATTAGACACAGAGGGAGCCAGGACATGGCTCCTAACACACAGGGACACAGTTTGACACGCTCACATGACCCAGGGCATCCTATTTGATGCAGTGACACTGTCATTTTATTCATTTTTATCCGTTTTTTTCACGTTTTTAACCATATTATTGTTTATCAATGAAATAGAAATGCGTGTTAAACAGAGTCTGACCCTCTGACATGACCCAGGATATCGTATTTGATGCAATGACACCCTCATTTTATTCATTTTTATCCGTTTTTCACGTTTTTCACGTTTTTAACACATTCTTGTATTTCAATGAAATTAGACACAGAGGGAGCCAGGACATGGCTCCTAACACACAGGGACACAGTTTGACACGCTCACAAGACCCAGGGCATCCTATTTGATGCAGTGACACTGTCATTTTATTCATTTTTATCCGTTTTTTTCCACGTTTTTAACCATATTATTGTTTATCAATGAAATAGAAATGCGTGTTAAACAGAGTTTGACCCTCTGACATGACCCAGGATATCGTATTTGATGCAATGACACCCTCATTTTATTCATTTTTATCCGTTTTTCACGTTTTTCACGTTTTTAACACATTCTTGTATTTCAATGAAATTAGACACAGAGGGAGCCAGGACATGGCTCCTAACACACAGGGACACAGTTTGACACGCTCACATGACCCAGGGCATCCTATTTGATGCAGTGACACTGTCATTTTATTCATTTTTATCCGTTTTTTTCCACGTTTTTAACCATATTATTGTTTATCAATGAAATAGAAATGCGTGTTAAACAGAGTTTGACCCTCTGACATGACCCAGGATACCGTATTTGATGCAATGACACCCTCATTTTATTCATTTTTATCCGTTTTTTTCACGTTTTTCACGTTTTTAACACATTCTTGTATTTCAATGAAATTAGACACAGAGGGAGCCAGGACATGGCTCCTAACACACAGGGACACAGTTTGACACGCTCACATGACCCAGGGCATCCTATTTGATGCAGTGACACTGTCATTTTATTCATTTTTATCCGTTTTTTTCCACGTTTTTAACCATATTATTGTTTATCAATGAAATAGAAATGCGTGTTAAACAGAGTCTGACCCTCTGACATGACCCAGGATATCGTATTTGATGCAGTGACACCCTCATTTTATTCATTTTTATCCGTTTTTCACGTTTTTAACACATTCTTGTATTTCATTGAAATTAGACACAGAGTGAGCCAGGACATGGCTCCTAACACACAGGGACACAGTTTGACACGCTCACATGACCCAGGGCATCCTATTTGATGCAGTGACACTGTCATTTTATTCA
>NW_026870521.1:0-54255 GCF_963576545.1 Limanda limanda
ACCCCCACTAAATGGGGTAGCGCGCATCGATCGGTACCATCCTTGAGCTTCTCCGACTTTCGGAAGGGTTAGGGTTAGGGTTAGGGATGAAAGCACATAGGAGAAAGAGATATTCTTGAATAACTTTTTTTGTGAAGGTCGGAGAGACTTGCAAGTAGGCTTTACCCCCACTAAATGGGGTAGCGCGCATCGATCGGTACCATCCTTGAGCTTCTCCGACTTTCGGAAGGGTTAGGGTTAGGGTTAGGGATGAAAGCACATAGGAGAAAGAGATATTCTTGAATAACTTTTTTTGTGAAGGTCGGAGAGACTTGCAAGTAGGCTCTACCCCCACTAAATGGGGTAGCGCGCATCGATCGGTACCATCCTTGAGCTTCTCCGACTTTCGGAAGGGTTAGGGTTAGGGTTAGGGATGAAAGCACATAGGAGAAAGAGATATTCTTGAATAACTTTTTTTGTGAAGGTCGGAGAGACTTGCAAGTAGGCTCTACCCCCACTAAATGGGGTAGCGCGCATCGATCGGTACCATCCTTGAGCTTCTCCGACTTTTGGAAGGGTTAGGGTTAGGGTTAGGGATGAAAGCACATAGGAGAAAGAGATATTCTTGAATAACTTTTTTTGTGAAGGTCGGAGAGACTTGGAAAGTGGTTGCATCTGGACTAATTTGGGTCCTGCGGATCGATTGGTACCATCCCCGAGCTTGTACGACCTTCGGAAGAGGTCGACCGACGAAATTCCCCCAAATCTGAGGAGATATTCTTGAATAACTTTTTTTGTGAAGGTCGGAGAGACTTGCAAGTAGGCTCTACCCCCACTAAATGGGGTTGCGCGCATCGATCAGTACCATCCTTGAGCTTCTCCGACTTTCGGAAGGGTTAGGGTTAGGGTTAGGGATGAAAGCACATAGGAGAAAGAGATATTCTTGAATAACTTTTTTTGTGAAGGTCGGAGAGACTTGCAAGTAGGCTCTACCCCCACTAAATGGGGTAGCGCGCATCGATCGGTACCATCCTTGAGCTTCTCCGACTTTCGGAAGGGTTAGGGTTAGGGATGAAAGCACATAGGAGAAAGAGATATTCTTGAATAACTTTTTTTGTGAAGGTCGGAGAGACTTGCAAATAGGCTCTACCCCCACTAAATGGGGTAGCGCGCATCGATCGGTACCATCTTTGAGCTTCTCCGACTTTCGGAAGGGTTAGGGTTAGGGTTAGGGATGAAAGCACATAGGAGAAAGAGATATTCTTGAATAACTTTTTTTGTGAAGGTCGGAGAGACTTGCAAGTAGGCTCTACCCCCACTAAATGGGGTAGCGCGCATCGATCGGTACCATCCTTGAGCTTCTCCGACTTTCGGAAGGGTTAGGGTTAGGGTTAGGGATGAAAGCACATAGGAGAAAGAGATATTCTTGAATAACTTTTTTTGTGAAGGTCGGAGAGACTTGGAAAGTGGTTGCATCTGGACTAATTTGGGTCCTGCGGATCGATTGGTACCATCCCCGAGCTTGTACGACCTTCGGAAGAGGTCGACCGACGAAATTCCCCCAAATCTGAGGAGATATTCTTGAATAACTTTTTTTGTGAAGGTCGGAGAGACTTGCAAGTAGGCTCTACCCCCACTAAATGGGGTTGCGCGCATCGATCAGTACCATCCTTGAGCTTCTCCGACTTTCGGAAGGGTTAGGGTTAGGGTTAGGGATGAAAGCACATAGGAGAAAGAGATATTCTTGAATAACTTTTTTGTGAAGGTCGGAGAGACTTGCAAGTAGGCTCTACCCCCACTAAATGGGGTAGCGCGCATCGATCGGTACCATCCTTGAGCTTCTCCGACTTTCGGAAGGGTTAGGGTTAGGGTTAGGGATGAAAGCACATAGGAGAAAGAGATATTCTTGAATAACTTTTTTTGTGAAGGTCGGAGAGACTTGCAAGTAGGCTCTACCCCCACTAAATGGGGTAGCGCGCATCGATCAGTACCATCCTTGAGCTTCTCCGACTTTCGGAAGGGTTAGGGTTAGGGTTAGGGATGAAAGCACATAGGAGAAAGAGATATTCTTGAATAACTTTTTTTGTGAAGGTCGGAGAGACTTGCAAGTAGGCTCTACCCCCACTAAATGGGGTAGCGCGCATCGATCGGTACCATCCTTGAGCTTCTCCGACTTTCGGAAGGGTTAGGGTTAGGGTTAGGGATGAAAGCACATAGGAGAAAGAGATATTCTTGAATAACTTTTTTTGTGAAGGTCGGAGAGACTTGCAAGTAGGCTCTACCCCCACTAAATGGGGTAGCGCGCATCGATCGGTACCATCCTTGAGCTTCTCCGACTTTCGGAAGGGTTAGGGTTAGGGTTAGGGATGAAAGCACATAGGAGAAAGAGATATTCTTGAATAACTTTTTTTGTGAAGGTCGGAGAGACTTGCAAGTAGGCTCTACCCCCACTAAATGGGGTAGCGCGCATCGATCGGTACCATCCTTGAGCTTCTCCGACTTTCGGAAGGGTTAGGGTTAGGGTTAGGGATGAAAGCACATAGGAGAAAGAGATATTCTTGAATAACTTTTTTTGTGAAGGTCGGAGAGACTTGCAAGTAGGCTCTACCCCCACTAAATGGGGTAGCGCGCATCGATCGGTAGCATCCTTGAGCTTCTCCGACTTTCGGAAGGGTTAGGGTTAGGGTTAGGGATGAAAGCACATAGGAGAAAGAGATATTCTTGAATAACTTTTTTTGTGAAGGTCGGAGAGACTTGCAAGTAGGCTCTACCCCCACTAAATGGGGTAGCGCGCATCGATCGGTACCATCCTTGAGCTTCTCCGACTTTCGGAAGGGTTAGGGTTAGGGTTAGGGATGAAAGCACATAGGAGAAAGAGATATTCTTGAATAACTTTTTTTGTGAAGGTCGGAGAGACTTGCAAGTAGGCTCTACCCCCACTAAATGGGGTAGCGCGCATCGATCGGTACCATCCTTGAGCTTCTCCGACTTTCGGAAGGGTTAGGGTTAGGGTTAGGGATGAAAGCACATAGGAGAAAGAGATATTCTTGAATAACTTTTTTTGTGAAGGTCGGAGAGACTTGCAAGTAGGCTCTACCCCCACTAAATGGGGTAGCGCGCATCGATCGGTACCATCCTTGAGCTTCTCCGACTTTCGGAAGGGTTAGGGTTAGGGTTAGGGATGAAAGCACATAGGAGAAAGAGATATTCTTGAATAACTTTTTTTGTGAAGGTCGGAGAGACTTGCAAGTAGGCTCTACCCCCACTAAATGGGGTAGCGCGCATCGATCGGTACCATCCTTGAGCTTCTCCGACTTTCGGAAGGGTTAGGGTTAGGGTTAGGGATGAAAGCACATAGGAGAAAGAGATATTCTTGAATAACTTTTTTTGTGAAGGTCGGAGAGACTTGGAAAGTGGTTGCATCTGGACTAATTTGGGTCCTGCGGATCGATTGGTACCATCCCCGAGCTTGTACGACCTTCGAAAGAGGTCGACCGACGAAATTCCCCCAAATCTGAGGAGATATTCTTGAATAACTTTTTTTGTGAAGGTCGGAGAGACTTGCAAGTAGGCTTTACCCCCACTAAATGGGGTTGCGCGCATCGATCAGTACCATCCTTGAGCTTCTCCGACTTTCGGAAGGGTTAGGGTTAGGGTTAGGGATGAAAGCACATAGGAGAAAGAGATATTCTTGAATAACTTTTTTTGTGAAGGTCGGAGAGACTTGCAAGTAGGCTCTACCCCCACTAAATGGGGTAGCGCGCATCGATCGGTACCATCCTTGAGCTTCTCCGACTTTCGGAAGGGTTAGGGTTAGGGTTAGGGATGAAAGCACATAGGAGAAAGAGATATTCTTGAATAACTTTTTTTGTGAAGGTCGGAGAGACTTGCAAGTAGGCTCTACCCCCACTAAATGGGGTAGCGCGCATCGATCGGTACCATCCTTGAGCTTCTCCGACTTTCGGAAGGGTTAGGGTTAGGGTTAGGGATGAAAGCACATAGGAGAAAGAGATATTCTTGAATAACTTTTTTTGTGAAGGTCGGAGAGACTTGCAAGTAGGCTCTACCCCCACTAAATGGGGTAGCGCGCATCGATCGGTACCATCCTTGAGCTTCTCCGACTTTCGGAAGGGTTAGGGTTAGGGTTAGGGATGAAAGCACATAGGAGAAAGAGATATTCTTGAATAACTTTTTTTGTGAAGGTCGGAGAGACTTGCAAGTAGGCTCTACCCCCACTAAATGGGGTAGCGCGCATCGATCGGTACCATCCTTGAGCTTCTCCGACTTTCGGAAGGGTTAGGGTTAGGGTTAGGGATGAAAGCACATAGGAGAAAGAGATATTCTTGAATAACTTTTTTTGTGAAGGTCGGAGAGACTTGCAAGTAGGCTCTACCCCCACTAAATGGGGTAGCGCGCATCGATCGGTACCATCCTTGAGCTTCTCCGACTTTCGGAAGGGTTAGGGTTAGGGATGAAAGCACATAGGAGAAAGAGATATTCTTGAATAACTTTTTTTGTGAAGGTCGGAGAGACTTGGAAAGTGGTTGCATCTGGACTAATTTGGGTCCTGCGGATCGATTGGTACCATCCCCGAGCTTGTACGACCTTCGGAAGAGGTCGACCGACGAAATTCCCCCAAATCTGAGGAGATATTCTTGAATAACTTTTTTTGTGAAGGTCGGAGAGACTTGCAAGTAGGCTCTACCCCCACTAAATGGGGTAGCGCGCATCGATCGGTACCATCCTTGAGCTTCTCCGACTTTCGGAAGGGTTAGGGTTAGGGTTAGGGATGAAAGCACATAGGAGAAAGAGATATTCTTGAATAACTTTTTTTGTGAAGGTCGGAGAGACTTGCAAGTAGGCTCTACCCCCACTAAATGGGGTAGCGCGCATCGATCGGTACCATCCTTGAGCTTCTCCGACTTTCGGAAGGGTTAGGGTTAGGGTTAGGGATGAAAGCACATAGGAGAAAGAGATATTCTTGAATAACTTTTTTTGTGAAGGTCGGAGAGACTTGGAAAGTGGTTGCATCTGGACTAATTTGGGTCCTGCGGATCGATTGGTACCATCCCCGAGCTTGTACGACCTTCGGAAGAGGTCGACCGACGAAATTCCCCCAAATCTGAGGAGATATTCTTGAATAACTTTTTTTGTGAAGGTCGGAGAGACTTGCAAGTAGGCTCTACCCCCACTAAATGGGGTTGCGCGCATCGATCAGTACCATCCTTGAGCTTCTCCGACTTTCGGAAGGGTTAGGGTTAGGGTTAGGGATGAAAGCACATAGGAGAAAGAGATATTCTTGAATAACTTTTTTTGTGAAGGTCGGAGAGACTTGCAAGTAGGCTCTACCCCCACTAAATGGGGTAGCGCGCATCGATCGGTACCATCCTTGAGCTTCTCCGACTTTCGGAAGGGTTAGGGTTAGGGTTAGGGATGAAAGCACATAGGAGAAAGAGATATTCTTGAATAACTTTTTTTGTGAAGGTCGGAGAGACTTGCAAGTAGGCTGTACCCCCACTAAATGGGGTAGCGCGCATCGATCGGTACCATCCTTGAGCTTCTCCGACTTTCGGAAGGGTTAGGGTTAGGGTTAGGGATGAAAGCACATAGGAGAAAGAGATATTCTTGAATAACTTTTTTTGTGAAGGTCGGAGAGACTTGCAAGTAGGCTCTACCCCCACTAAATGGGGCAGCGCGCATCGATCGGTACCATTCTTGAGCTTCTCCGACTTTCGGAAGGGTTAGGGTTAGGGTTAGGGATGAAAGCACATAGGAGAAAGAGATATTCTTGAATAACTTTTTTTGTGAAGGTCGGAGAGACTTGCAAGTAGGCTCTACCCCCACTAAATGGGGTAGCGCGCATCGATCGGTACCATCCTTGAGCTTCTCCGACTTTCGGAAGGGTTAGGGTTAGGGTTAGGGATGAAAGCACATAGGAGAAAGAGATATTCTTGAATAACTTTTTTTGTGAAGGTCGGAGAGACTTGGAAAGTGGTTGCATCTGGACTAATTTGGGTCCTGCGGATCGATTGGTACCATCCCCGAGCTTGTACGACCTTCGGAAGAGGTCGACCGACGAAATTCCCCCAAATCTGAGGAGATATTCTTGAATAACTTTTTTTGTGAAGGTCGGAGAGACTTGCAAGTAGGCTCTACCCCCACTAAATGGGGTAGCGCGCATCGATCGGTACCATCCTTGAGCTTCTCCGACTTTCGGAAGGGTTAGGGTTAGGGTTAGGGATGAAAGCACATAGGAGAAAGAGATATTCTTGAATAACTTTTTTTGTGAAGGTCGGAGAGACTTGCAAGTAGGCTCTACCCCCACTAAATGGGGTAGCGCGCATCGATCGGTACCATCCTTGAGCTTCTCCGACTTTCGGAAGGGTTAGGGTTAGGGTTAGGGATGAAAGCACATAGGAGAAAGAGATATTCTTGAATAACTTTTTTTGTGAAGGTCGGAGAGACTTGGAAAGTGGTTGCATCTGGACTAATTTGGGTCCTGCGGATCGATTGGTACCATCCCCGAGCTTGTACGACCTTCGGAAGAGGTCGACCGACGAAATTCCCCCAAATCTGAGGAGATATTCTTGAATAACTTTTTTTGTGAAGGTCGGAGAGACTTGCAAGTAGGCTCTACCCCCACTAAATGGGGTTGCGCGCATCGATCAGTACCATCCTTGAGCTTCTCCGACTTTCGGAAGGGTTAGGGTTAGGGTTAGGGATGAAAGCACATAGGAGAAAGAGATATTCTTGAATAACTTTTTTTGTGAAGGTCGGAGAGACTTGCAAGTAGGCTCTACCCCCACTAAATGGGGTAGCGCGCATCGATCGGTACCATTCTTGAGCTTCTCCGACTTTCGGAAGGGTTAGGGTTAGGGTTAGGGATGAAAGCACATAGGAGAAAGAGATATTCTTGAATAACTTTTTTTGTGAAGGTCGGAGAGACTTGCAAGTAGGCTCTACCCCCACTAAATGGGGTAGCGCGCATCGATCGGTACCATCCTTGAGCTTCTCCGACTTTCGGAAGGGTTAGGGTTAGGGTTAGGGATGAAAGCACATAGGAGAAAGAGATATTCTTGAATAACTTTTTTTGTGAAGGTCGGAGAGACTTGGAAAGTGGTTGCATCTGGACTAATTTGGGTCCTGCGGATCGATTGGTACCATCCCCGAGCTTGTACGACCTTCGGAAGAGGTCGACCGACGAAATTCCCCCAAATCTGAGGAGATATTCTTGAATAACTTTTTTTGTGAAGGTCGGAGAGACTTGCAAGTAGGCTCTACCCCCACTAAATGGGGTAGCGCGCATCGATCGGTACCATCCTTGAGCTTCTCCGACTTTCGGAAGGGTTAGGGTTAGGGTTAGGGATGAAAGCACATAGGAGAAAGAGATATTCTTGAATAACTTTTTTTGTGAAGGTCGGAGAGACTTGCAAGTAGGCTCTACCCCCACTAAATGGGGTAGCGCGCATCGATCGGTACCATCCTTGAGCTTCTCCGACTTTCGGAAGGGTTAGGGTTAGGGTTAGGGATGAAAGCACATAGGAGAAAGAGATATTCTTGAATAACTTTTTTTGTGAAGGTCGGAGAGACTTGGAAAGTGGTTGCATCTGGACTAATTTGGGTCCTGCGGATCGATTGGTACCATCCCCGAGCTTGTACGACCTTCGGAAGAGGTCGACCGACGAAATTCCCCCAAATCTGAGGAGATATTCTTGAATAACTTTTTTTGTGAAGGTCGGAGAGACTTGCAAGTAGGCTCTACCCCCACTAAATGGGGTTGCGCGCATCGATCAGTACCATCCTTGAGCTTCTCCGACTTTCGGAAGGGTTAGGGTTAGGGTTAGGGATGAAAGCACATAGGAGAAAGAGATATTCTTGAATAACTTTTTTTGTGAAGGTCGGAGAGACTTGCAAGTAGGCTCTACCCCCACTAAATGGGGTAGCGCGCATCGATCGGTACCATTCTTGAGCTTCTCCGACTTTCGGAAGGGTTAGGGTTAGGGTTAGGGATGAAAGCACATAGGAGAAAGAGATATTCTTGAATAACTTTTTTTGTGAAGGTCGGAGAGACTTGCAAGTAGGCTCTACCCCCACTAAATGGGGTAGCGCGCATCGATCGGTACCATCCTTGAGCTTCTCCGACTTTCGGAAGGGTTAGGGTTAGGGTTAGGGATGAAAGCACATAGGAGAAAGAGATATTCTTGAATAACTTTTTTTGTGAAGGTCGGAGAGACTTGGAAAGTGGTTGCATCTGGACTAATTTGGGTCCTGCGGATCGATTGGTACCATCCCCGAGCTTGTACGACCTTCGGAAGAGGTCGACCGACGAAATTCCCCCAAATCTGAGGAGATATTCTTGAATAACTTTTTTTGTGAAGGTCGGAGAGACTTGCAAGTAGGCTCTACCCCCACTAAATGGGGTAGCGCGCATCGATCGGTACCATCCTTGAGCTTCTCCGACTTTCGGAAGGGTTAGGGTTAGGGTTAGGGATGAAAGCACATAGGAGAAAGAGATATTCTTGAATAACTTTTTTTGTGAAGGTCGGAGAGACTTGCAAGTAGGCTCTACCCCCACTAAATGGGGTAGCGCGCATCGATCGGTACCATCCTTGAGCTTCTCCGACTTTCGGAAGGGTTAGGGTTAGGGTTAGGGATGAAAGCACATAGGAGAAAGAGATATTCTTGAATAACTTTTTTTGTGAAGGTCGGAGAGACTTGGAAAGTGGTTGCATCTGGACTAATTTGGGTCCTGCGGATCGATTGGTACCATCCCCGAGCTTGTACGACCTTCGGAAGAGGTCGACCGACGAAATTCCCCCAAATCTGAGGAGATATTCTTGAATAACTTTTTTTGTGAAGGTCGGAGAGACTTGCAAGTAGGCTCTACCCCCACTAAATGGGGTTGCGCGCATCGATCAGTACCATCCTTGAGCTTCTCCGACTTTCGGAAGGGTTAGGGTTAGGGTTAGGGATGAAAGCACATAGGAGAAAGAGATATTCTTGAATAACTTTTTTTGTGAAGGTCGGAGAGACTTGCAAGTAGGCTCTACCCCCACTAAATGGGGTAGCGCGCATCGATCGGTACCATCCTTGAGCTTCTCCGACTTTCGGAAGGGTTAGGGTTAGGGATGAAAGCACATAGGAGAAAGAGATATTCTTGAATAACTTTTTTTGTGAAGGTCGGAGAGACTTGCAAGTAGGCTCTACCCCCACTAAATGGGGTAGCGCGCATCGATCGGTACCATCCTTGAGCTTCTCCGACTTTCGGAAGGGTTAGGGTTAGGGTTAGGGATGAAAGCACATAGGAGAAAGAGATATTCTTGAATAACTTTTTTTGTGAAGGTCGGAGAGACTTGCAAGTAGGCTCTACCCCCACTAAATGGGGTAGCGCGCATCGATCGGTACCATCCTTGAGCTTCTCCGACTTTCGGAAGGGTTAGGGTTAGGGTTAGGGATGAAAGCACATAGGAGAAAGAGATATTCTTGAATAACTTTTTTTGTGAAGGTCGGAGAGACTTGCAAGTAGGCTCTACCCCCACTAAATGGGGTAGCGCGCATCGATCAGTACCATCCTTGAGCTTCTCCGACTTTCGGAAGGGTTAGGGTTAGGGTTAGGGATGAAAGCACATAGGAGAAAGAGATATTCTTGAATAACTTTTTTTGTGAAGGTCGGAGAGACTTGCAAGTAGGCTCTACCCCCACTAAATGGGGTAGCGCGCATCGATCAGTACCATCCTTGAGCTTCTCCGACTTTCGGAAGGGTTAGGGTTAGGGTTAGGGATGAAAGCACATAGGAGAAAGAGATATTCTTGAATAACTTTTTTTGTGAAGGTCGGAGAGACTTGGAAAGTGGTTGCATCTGGACTAATTTGGGTCCTGCGGATCGATTGGTACCATCCCCGAGCTTGTACGACCTTCGGAAGAGGTCGACCGACGAAATTCCCCCAAATCTGAGGAGATATTCTTGAATAACTTTTTTTGTGAAGGTCGGAGAGACTTGCAAGTAGGCTCTACCCCCACTAAATGGGGTTGCGCGCATCGATCAGTACCATCCTTGAGCTTCTCCGACTTTCGGAAGGGTTAGGGTTAGGGATGAAAGCACATAGGAGAAAGAGATATTCTTGAATAACTTTTTTTGTGAAGGTCGGAGAGACTTGCAAGTAGGCTCTACCCCCACTAAATGGGGTAGCGCGCATCGATCGGTACCATCCTTGAGCTTCTCCGACTTTCGGAAGGGTTAGGGTTAGGGTTAGGGATGAAAGCACATAGGAGAAAGAGATATTCTTGAATAACTTTTTTTGTGAAGGTCGGAGAGACTTGCAAGTAGGCTTTACCCCCACTAAATGGGGTAGCGCGCATCGATCGGTACCATCCTTGAGCTTCTCCGACTTTCGGAAGGGTTAGGGTTAGGGTTAGGGATGAAAGCACATAGGAGAAAGAGATATTCTTGAATAACTTTTTTTGTGAAGGTCGGAGAGACTTGCAAGTAGGCTCTACCCCCACTAAATGGGGTAGCGCGCATCGATCGGTACCATCCTTGAGCTTCTCCGACTTTCGGAAGGGTTAGGGTTAGGGATGAAAGCACATAGGAGAAAGAGATATTCTTGAATAACTTTTTTTGTGAAGGTCGGAGAGACTTGCAAGTAGGCTCTACCCCCACTAAATGGGGTAGCGCGCATCGATCGGTACCATCCTTGAGCTTCTCCGACTTTCGGAAGGGTTAGGGTTAGGGTTAGGGATGAAAGCACATAGGAGAAAGAGATATTCTTGAATAACTTTTTTTGTGAAGGTCGGAGAGACTTGCAAGTAGGCTCTACCCCCACTAAATGGGGTAGCGCGCATCGATCGGTACAATCCTTTGAGCTTCTCCGACTTTCGGAAGGGTTAGGGTTAGGGTTAGGGATGAAAGCACATAGGAGAAAGAGATATTCTTGAATAACTTTTTTTGTGAAGGTCGGAGAGACTTGGAAAGTGGTTGCATCTGGACTAATTTGGGTCCTGCGGATCGATTGGTACCATCCCCGAGCTTGTACGACCTTCGGAAGAGGTCGACCGACGAAATTCCCCCAAATCTGAGGAGATATTCTTGAATAACTTTTTTTGTGAAGGTCGGAGAGACTTGCAAGTAGGCTCTACCCCCACTAAATGGGGTTGCGCGCATCGATCAGTACCATCCTTGAGCTTCTCCGACTTTCGGAAGGGTTAGGGTTAGGGTTAGGGATGAAAGCACATAGGAGAAAGAGATATTCTTGAATAACTTTTTTTGTGAAGGTCGGAGAGACTTGCAAGTAGGCTCTACCCCCACTAAATGGGGTAGCGCGCATCGATCGGTACCATCCTTGAGCTTCTCCGACTTTCGGAAGGGTTAGGGTTAGGGTTAGGGATGAAAGCACATAGGAGAAAGAGATATTCTTGAATAACTTTTTTTGTGAAGGTCGGAGAGACTTGCAAGTAGGCTCTACCCCCACTAAATGGGGTAGCGCGCATCGATCGGTACCATCCTTGAGCTTCTCCGACTTTCGGAAGGGTTAGGGTTAGGGTTAGGGATGAAAGCACATAGGAGAAAGAGATATTCTTGAATAACTTTTTTTGTGAAGGTCGGAGAGACTTGCAAGTAGGCTCTACCCCCACTAAATGGGGTAGCGCGCATCGATCGGTACCATCCTTGAGCTTCTCCGACTTTCGGAAGGGTTAGGGTTAGGGATGAAAGCACATAGGAGAAAGAGATATTCTTGAATAACTTTTTTTGTGAAGGTCGGAGAGACTTGCAAGTAGGCTCTACCCCCACTAAATGGGGTAGCGCGCATCGATCGGTACCATTCTTGAGCTTCTCCGACTTTCGGAAGGGTTAGGGTTAGGGTTAGGGATGAAAGCACATAGGAGAAAGAGATATTCTTGAATAACTTTTTTTGTGAAGGTCGGAGAGACTTGCAAGTAGGCTCTACCCCCACTAAATGGGGTAGCGCGCATCGATCGGTACCATCCTTGAGCTTCTCCGACTTTCGGAAGGGTTAGGGTTAGGGATGAAAGCACATAGGAGAAAGAGATATTCTTGAATAACTTTTTTTGTGAAGGTCGGAGAGACTTGGAAAGTGGTTGCATCTGGACTAATTTGGGTCCTGCGGATCGATTGGTACCATCCCCGAGCTTGTACGACCTTCGGAAGAGGTCGACCGACGAAATTCCCCCAAATCTGAGGAGATATTCTTGAATAACTTTTTTTGTGAAGGTCGGAGAGACTTGCAAGTAGGCTCTACCCCCACTAAATGGGGTAGCGCGCATCGATCGGTACCATCCTTGAGCTTCTCCGACTTTCGGAAGGGTTAGGGTTAGGGTTAGGGATGAAAGCACATAGGAGAAAGAGATATTCTTGAATAACTTTTTTTGTGAAGGTCGGAGAGACTTGCAAGTAGGCTCTACCCCCACTAAATGGGGTAGCGCGCATCGATCGGTACCATCCTTGAGCTTCTCCGACTTTCGGAAGGGTTAGGGTTAGGGTTAGGGATGAAAGCACATAGGAGAAAGAGATATTCTTGAATAACCTTTTTTGTGAAGGTCGGAGAGACTTGGAAAGTGGTTGCATCTGGACTAATTTGGGTCCTGCGGATCGATTGGTACCATCCCCGAGCTTGTACGACCTTCGGAAGAGGTCGACCGACGAAATTCCCCCAAATCTGAGGAGATATTCTTGAATAACTTTTTTTGTGAAGGTCGGAGAGACTTGCAAGTAGGCTCTACCCCCACTAAATGGGGTTGCGCGCATCGATCAGTACCATCTTTGAGCTTCTCCGACTTTCGGAAGGGTTAGGGTTAGGGTTAGGGATGAAAGCACATAGGAGAAAGAGATATTCTTGAATAACTTTTTTTGTGAAGGTCGGAGAGACTTGCAAGTAGGCTCTACCCCCACTAAATGGGGTAGCGCGCATCGATCGGTACCATCCTTGAGCTTCTCCGACTTTCGGAAGGGTTAGGGTTAGGGTTAGGGATGAAAGCACATAGGAGAAAGAGATATTCTTGAATAACTTTTTTTGTGAAGGTCGGAGAGACTTGCAAGTAGGCTCTACCCCCACTAAATGGGGTAGCGCGCATCGATCGGTACCATCCTTGAGCTTCTCCGACTTTCGGAAGGGTTAGGGTTAGGGTTAGGGATGAAAGCACATAGGAGAAAGAGATATTCTTGAATAACTTTTTTTGTGAAGGTCGGAGAGACTTGCAAGTAGGCTCTACCCCCACTAAATGGGGCAGCGCGCATCGATCGGTACCATTCTTGAGCTTCTCCGACTTTCGGAAGGGTTAGGGTTAGGGTTAGGGATGAAAGCACATAGGAGAAAGAGATATTCTTGAATAACTTTTTTTGTGAAGGTCGGAGAGACTTGCAAGTAGGCTCTACCCCCACTAAATGGGGTAGCGCGCATCGATCGGTACCATCCTTGAGCTTCTCCGACTTTCGGAAGGGTTAGGGTTAGGGTTAGGGATGAAAGCACATAGGAGAAAGAGATATTCTTGAATAACTTTTTTTGTGAAGGTCGGAGAGACTTGGAAAGTGGTTGCATCTGGACTAATTTGGGTCCTGCGGATCGATTGGTACCGTCCCCGAGCTTGTACGACCTTCGGAAGAGGTCGACCGACGAAATTCCCCCAAATCTGAGGAGATATTCTTGAATAACTTTTTTTGTGAAGGTCGGAGAGACTTGCAAGTAGGCTCTACCCCCACTAAATGGGGTTGCGCGCATCGATCAGTACCATCCTTGAGCTTCTCCGACTTTCGGAAGGGTTAGGGTTAGGGTTAGGGATGAAAGCACATAGGAGAAAGAGATATTCTTGAATAACTTTTTTTGTGAAGGTCGGAGAGACTTGCAAGTAGGCTCTACCCCCACTAAATGGGGTAGCGCGCATCGATCGGTACCATCCTTGAGCTTCTCCGACTTTCGGAAGGGTTAGGGTTAGGGTTAGGGATGAAAGCACATAGGAGAAAGAGATATTCTTGAATAACTTTTTTTGTGAAGGTCGGAGAGACTTGCAAGTAGGCTCTACCCCCACTAAATGGGGTAGCGCGCATCGATCGGTACCATCCTTGAGCTTCTCCGACTTTCGGAAGGGTTAGGGTTAGGGTTAGGGATGAAAGCACATAGGAGAAAGAGATATTCTTGAATAACTTTTTTTGTGAAGGTCGGAGAGACTTGCAAGTAGGCTCTACCCCCACTAAATGGGGCAGCGCGCATCGATCGGTACCATTCTTGAGCTTCTCCGACTTTCGGAAGGGTTAGGGTTAGGGTTAGGGATGAAAGCACATAGGAGAAAGAGATATTCTTGAATAACTTTTTTTGTGAAGGTCGGAGAGACTTGCAAGTAGGCTCTACCCCCACTAAATGGGGTAGCGCGCATCGATCGGTACCATCCTTGAGCTTCTCCGACTTTCGGAAGGGTTAGGGTTAGGGTTAGGGATGAAAGCACATAGGAGAAAGAGATATTCTTGAATAACTTTTTTTGTGAAGGTCGGAGAGACTTGCAAGTAGGCTCTACCCCCACTAAATGGGGCAGCGCGCATCGATCGGTACCATTCTTGAGCTTCTCCGACTTTCGGAAGGGTTAGGGTTAGGGTTAGGGATGAAAGCACATAGGAGAAAGAGATATTCTTGAATAACTTTTTTTGTGAAGGTCGGAGAGACTTGCAAGTAGGCTCTACCCCCACTAAATGGGGTAGCGCGCATCGATCGGTACCATCCTTGAGCTTCTCCGACTTTCGGAAGGGTTAGGGTTAGGGTTAGGGATGAAAGCACATAGGAGAAAGAGATATTCTTGAATAACTTTTTTTGTGAAGGTCGGAGAGACTTGGAAAGTGGTTGCATCTGGACTAATTTGGGTCCTGCGGATCGATTGGTACCATCCCCGAGCTTGTACGACCTTCGGAAGAGGTCGACCGACGAAATTCCCCCAAATCTGAGGAGATATTCTTGAATAACTTTTTTTGTGAAGGTCGGAGAGACTTGCAAGTAGGCTCTACCCCCACTAAATGGGGTAGCGCGCATCGATCGGTACCATCCTTGAGCTTCTCCGACTTTCGGAAGGGTTAGGGTTAGGGTTAGGGATGAAAGCACATAGGAGAAAGAGATATTCTTGAATAACTTTTTTTGTGAAGGTCGGAGAGACTTGCAAGTAGGCTCTACCCCCACTAAATGGGGTAGCGCGCATCGATCGGTACCATCCTTGAGCTTCTCCGACTTTCGGAAGGGTTAGGGTTAGGGTTAGGGATGAAAGCACATAGGAGAAAGAGATATTCTTGAATAACTTTTTTTGTGAAGGTCGGAGAGACTTGCAAGTAGGCTCTACCCCCACTAAATGGGGTAGCGCGCATCGATCGGTACCATCCTTGAGCTTCTCCGACTTTCGGAAGGGTTAGGGTTAGGGTTAGGGATGAAAGCACATAGGAGAAAGAGATATTCTTGAATAACTTTTTTTGTGAAGGTCGGAGAGACTTGGAAAGTGGTTGCATCTGGACTAATTTGGGTCCTGCGGATCGATTGGTACCATCCCCGAGCTTGTACGACCTTCGGAAGAGGTCGACCGACGAAATTCCCCCAAATCTGAGGAGATATTCTTGAATAACTTTTTTTGTGAAGGTCGGAGAGACTTGCAAGTAGGCTCTACCCCCACTAAATGGGGTAGCGCGCATCGATCGGTACCATCCTTGAGCTTCTCCGACTTTCGGAAGGGTTAGGGTTAGGGTTAGGGATGAAAGCACATAGGAGAAAGAGATATTCTTGAATAACTTTTTTTGTGAAGGTCGGAGAGACTTGCAAGTAGGCTCTACCCCCACTAAATGGGGTAGCGCGCATCGATCGGTACCATCCTTGAGCTTCTCCGACTTTCGGAAGGGTTAGGGTTAGGGTTAGGGATGAAAGCACATAGGAGAAAGAGATATTCTTGAATAACTTTTTTTGTGAAGGTCGGAGAGACTTGGAAAGTGGTTGCATCTGGACTAATTTGGGTCCTGCGGATCGATTGGTACCATCCCCGAGCTTGTACGACCTTCGGAAGAGGTCGACCGACGAAATTCCCCCAAATCTGAGGAGATATTCTTGAATAACTTTTTTTGTGAAGGTCGGAGAGACTTGCAAGTAGGCTCTACCCCCACTAAATGGGGTTGCGCGCATCGATCAGTACCATCCTTGAGCTTCTCCGACTTTCGGAAGGGTTAGGGTTAGGGTTAGGGATGAAAGCACATAGGAGAAAGAGATATTCTTGAATAACTTTTTTTGTGAAGGTCGGAGAGACTTGCAAGTAGGCTCTACCCCCACTAAATGGGGTAGCGCGCATCGATCGGTACCATCCTTGAGCTTCTCCGACTTTCGGAAGGGTTAGGGTTAGGGTTAGGGATGAAAGCACATAGGAGAAAGAGATATTCTTGAATAACTTTTTTTGTGAAGGTCGGAGAGACTTGCAAGTAGGCTCTACCCCCACTAAATGGGGTAGCGCGCATCGATCGGTACCATCCTTGAGCTTCTCCGACTTTCGGAAGGGTTAGGGTTAGGGTTAGGGATGAAAGCACATAGGAGAAAGAGATATTCTTGAATAACCTTTTTTGTGAAGGTCGGAGAGACTTGGAAAGTGGTTGCATCTGGACTAATTTGGGTCCTGCGGATCGATTGGTACCATCCCCGAGCTTGTACGACCTTCGGAAGAGGTCGACCGACGAAATTCCCCCAAATCTGAGGAGATATTCTTGAATAACTTTTTTTGTGAAGGTCGGAGAGACTTGCAAGTAGGCTCTACCCCCACTAAATGGGGTTGCGCGCATCGATCAGTACCATCCTTGAGCTTCTCCGACTTTCGGAAGGGTTAGGGTTAGGGTTAGGGATGAAAGCACATAGGAGAAAGAGATATTCTTGAATAACTTTTTTTGTGAAGGTCGGAGAGACTTGCAAGTAGGCTCTACCCCCACTAAATGGGGTAGCGCGCATCGATCGGTACCATCCTTGAGCTTCTCCGACTTTCGGAAGGGTTAGGGTTAGGGTTAGGGATGAAAGCACATAGGAGAAAGAGATATTCTTGAATAACTTTTTTTGTGAAGGTCGGAGAGACTTGCAAGTAGGCTCTACCCCCACTAAATGGGGTAGCGCGCATCGATCGGTACCATCCTTGAGCTTCTCCGACTTTCGGAAGGGTTAGGGTTAGGGTTAGGGATGAAAGCACATAGGAGAAAGAGATATTCTTGAATAACTTTTTTTGTGAAGGTCGGAGAGACTTGGAAAGTGGTTGCATCTGGACTAATTTGGGTCCTGCGGATCGATTGGTACCATCCCCGAGCTTGTACGACCTTCGGAAGAGGTCGACCGACGAAATTCCCCCAAATCTGAGGAGATATTCTTGAATAACTTTTTTTGTGAAGGTCGGAGAGACTTGCAAGTAGGCTCTACCCCCACTAAATGGGGTAGCGCGCATCGATCGGTACCATCCTTGAGCTTCTCCGACTTTCGGAAGGGTTAGGGTTAGGGTTAGGGATGAAAGCACATAGGAGAAAGAGATATTCTTGAATAACTTTTTTTGTGAAGGTCGGAGAGACTTGCAAGTAGGCTCTACCCCCACTAAATGGGGTAGCGCGCATCGATCGGTACCATCCTTGAGCTTCTCCGACTTTCGGAAGGGTTAGGGTTAGGGTTAGGGATGAAAGCACATAGGAGAAAGAGATATTCTTGAATAACCTTTTTTGTGAAGGTCGGAGAGACTTGGAAAGTGGTTGCATCTGGACTAATTTGGGTCCTGCGGATCGATTGGTACCATCCCCGAGCTTGTACGACCTTCGGAAGAGGTCGACCGACGAAATTCCCCCAAATCTGAGGAGATATTCTTGAATAACTTTTTTTGTGAAGGTCGGAGAGACTTGCAAGTAGGCTCTACCCCCACTAAATGGGGTTGCGCGCATCGATCAGTACCATCCTTGAGCTTCTCCGACTTTCGGAAGGGTTAGGGTTAGGGTTAGGGATGAAAGCACATAGGAGAAAGAGATATTCTTGAATAACTTTTTTTGTGAAGGTCGGAGAGACTTGCAAGTAGGCTCTACCCCCACTAAATGGGATAGCGCGCATCGATCGGTACCATCCTTGAGCTTCTCCGACTTTCGGAAGGGTTAGGGTTAGGGTTAGGGATGAAAGCACATAGGAGAAAGAGATATTCTTGAATAACTTTTTTTGTGAAGGTCGGAGAGACTTGCAAGTAGGCTCTACCCCCACTAAATGGGGTAGCGCGCATCGATCGGTACCATCCTTGAGCTTCTCCGACTTTCGGAAGGGTTAGGGTTAGGGTTAGGGATGAAAGCACATAGGAGAAAGAGATATTCTTGAATAACTTTTTTTGTGAAGGTCGGAGAGACTTGCAAGTAGGCTCTACCCCCACTAAATGGGGCAGCGCGCATCGATCGGTACCATTCTTGAGCTTCTCCGACTTTCGGAAGGGTTAGGGTTAGGGTTAGGGATGAAAGCACATAGGAGAAAGAGATATTCTTGAATAACTTTTTTTGTGAAGGTCGGAGAGACTTGCAAGTAGGCTCTACCCCCACTAAATGGGGTAGCGCGCATCGATCGGTACCATCCTTGAGCTTCTCCGACTTTCGGAAGGGTTAGGGTTAGGGTTAGGGATGAAAGCACATAGGAGAAAGAGATATTCTTGAATAACTTTTTTTGTGAAGGTCGGAGAGACTTGGAAAGTGGTTGCATCTGGACTAATTTGGGTCCTGCGGATCGATTGGTACCATCCCCGAGCTTGTACGACCTTCGGAAGAGGTCGACCGACGAAATTCCCCCAAATCTGAGGAGATATTCTTGAATAACTTTTTTTGTGAAGGTCGGAGAGACTTGCAAGTAGGCTCTACCCCCACTAAATGGGGTAGCGCGCATCGATCGGTACCATCCTTGAGCTTCTCCGACTTTCGGAAGGGTTAGGGTTAGGGTTAGGGATGAAAGCACATAGGAGAAAGAGATATTCTTGAATAACTTTTTTTGTGAAGGTCGGAGAGACTTGCAAGTAGGCTTTACCCCCACTAAATGGGGTAGCGCGCATCGATCGGTACCATCCTTGAGCTTCTCCGACTTTCGGAAGGGTTAGGGTTAGGGTTAGGGATGAAAGCACATAGGAGAAAGAGATATTCTTGAATAACTTTTTTTGTGAAGGTCGGAGAGACTTGCAAGTAGGCTCTACCCCCACTAAATGGGGTAGCACGCATCGATCGGTACCATCCTTGAGCTTCTCCGACTTTCGGAAGGGTTAGGGTTAGGGTTAGGGATGAAAGCACATAGGAGAAAGAGATATTCTTGAATAACTTTTTTTGTGAAGGTCGGAGAGACTTGGAAAGTGGTTGCATCTGGACTAATTTGGGTCCTGCGGATCGATTGGTACCATCCCCGAGCTTGTACGACCTTCGGAAGAGGTCGACCGACGAAATTCCCCCAAATCTGAGGAGATATTCTTGAATAACTTTTTTTGTGAAGGTCGGAGAGACTTGCAAGTAGGCTCTACCCCCACTAAATGGGGTAGCGCGCATCGATCGGTACCATCCTTGAGCTTCTCCGACTTTCGGAAGGGTTAGGGTTAGGGTTAGGGATGAAAGCACATAGGAGAAAGAGATATTCTTGAATAACTTTTTTTGTGAAGGTCGGAGAGACTTGCAAGTAGGCTCTACCCCCACTAAATGGGGTAGCGCGCATCGATCGGTACCATCCTTGAGCTTCTCCGACTTTCGGAAGGGTTAGGGTTAGGGTTAGGGATGAAAGCACATAGGAGAAAGAGATATTCTTGAATAACTTTTTTTGTGAAGGTCGGAGAGACTTGGAAAGTGGTTGCATCTGGACTAATTTGGGTCCTGCAGATCGATTGGTACCATCCCCGAGCTTGTACGACCTTCGGAAGAGGTCGACCGACGAAATTCCCCCAAATCTGAGGAGATATTCTTGAATAACTTTTTTTGTGAAGGTCGGAGAGACTTGCAAGTAGGCTCTACCCCCACTAAATGGGGTTGCGCGCATCGATCAGTACCATCCTTGAGCTTCTCCGACTTTCGGAAGGGTTAGGGTTAGGGTTAGGGATGAAAGCACATAGGAGAAAGAGATATTCTTGAATAACTTTTTTTGTGAAGGTCGGAGAGACTTGCAAGTAGGCTCTACCCCCACTAAATGGGGTAGCGCGCATCGATCGGTACCATCCTTGAGCTTCTCCGACTTTCGGAAGGGTTAGGGTTAGGGTTAGGGATGAAAGCACATAGGAGAAAGAGATATTCTTGAATAACTTTTTTTGTGAAGGTCGGAGAGACTTGCAAGTAGGCTCTACCCCCACTAAATGGGGTAGCGCGCATCGATCGGTACCATCCTTGAGCTTCTCCGACTTTCGGAAGGGTTAGGGTTAGGGTTAGGGATGAAAGCACATAGGAGAAAGAGATATTCTTGAATAACTTTTTTTGTGAAGGTCGGAGAGACTTGCAAGTAGGCTCTACCCCCACTAAATGGGGTAGCGCGCATCGATCGGTACCATCCTTGAGCTTCTCCGACTTTTGGAAGGGTTAGGGTTAGGGTTAGGGATGAAAGCACATAGGAGAAAGAGATATTCTTGAATAACTTTTTTTGTGAAGGTCGGAGAGACTTGGAAAGTGGTTGCATCTGGACTAATTTGGGTCCTGCGGATCGATTGGTACCATCCCCGAGCTTGTACGACCTTCGGAAGAGGTCGACCGACGAAATTCCCCCAAATCTGAGGAGATATTCTTGAATAACTTTTTTTGTGAAGGTCGGAGAGACTTGCAAGTAGGCTCTACCCCCACTAAATGGGGTTGCGCGCATCGATCAGTACCATCCTTGAGCTTCTCCGACTTTCGGAAGGGTTAGGGTTAGGGTTAGGGATGAAAGCACATAGGAGAAAGAGATATTCTTGAATAACTTTTTTTGTGAAGGTCGGAGAGACTTGCAAGTAGGCTCTACCCCCACTAAATGGGGTAGCGCGCATCGATCGGTACCATCCTTGAGCTTCTCCGACTTTCGGAAGGGTTAGGGTTAGGGATGAAAGCACATAGGAGAAAGAGATATTCTTGAATAACTTTTTTTGTGAAGGTCGGAGAGACTTGCAAATAGGCTCTACCCCCACTAAATGGGGTAGCGCGCATCGATCGGTACCATCCTTGAGCTTCTCCGACTTTCGGAAGGGTTAGGGTTAGGGTTAGGGATGAAAGCACATAGGAGAAAGAGATATTCTTGAATAACTTTTTTTGTGAAGGTCGGAGAGACTTGCAAGTAGGCTCTACCCCCACTAAATGGGGTAGCGCGCATCGATCGGTACCATCCTTGAGCTTCTCCGACTTTCGGAAGGGTTAGGGTTAGGGTTAGGGATGAAAGCACATAGGAGAAAGAGATATTCTTGAATAACTTTTTTTGTGAAGGTCGGAGAGACTTGGAAAGTGGTTGCATCTGGACTAATTTGGGTCCTGCGGATCGATTGGTACCATCCCCGAGCTTGTACGACCTTCGGAAGAGGTCGACCGACGAAATTCCCCCAAATCTGAGGAGATATTCTTGAATAACTTTTTTTGTGAAGGTCGGAGAGACTTGCAAGTAGGCTCTACCCCCACTAAATGGGGTTGCGCGCATCGATCAGTACCATCCTTGAGCTTCTCCGACTTTCGGAAGGGTTAGGGTTAGGGTTAGGGATGAAAGCACATAGGAGAAAGAGATATTCTTGAATAACTTTTTTGTGAAGGTCGGAGAGACTTGCAAGTAGGCTCTACCCCCACTAAATGGGGTAGCGCGCATCGATCGGTACCATCCTTGAGCTTCTCCGACTTTCGGAAGGGTTAGGGTTAGGGTTAGGGATGAAAGCACATAGGAGAAAGAGATATTCTTGAATAACTTTTTTTGTGAAGGTCGGAGAGACTTGCAAGTAGGCTCTACCCCCACTAAATGGGGTAGCGCGCATCGATCAGTACCATCCTTGAGCTTCTCCGACTTTCGGAAGGGTTAGGGTTAGGGTTAGGGATGAAAGCACATAGGAGAAAGAGATATTCTTGAATAACTTTTTTTGTGAAGGTCGGAGAGACTTGCAAGTAGGCTCTACCCCCACTAAATGGGGTAGCGCGCATCGATCGGTACCATCCTTGAGCTTCTCCGACTTTCGGAAGGGTTAGGGTTAGGGTTAGGGATGAAAGCACATAGGAGAAAGAGATATTCTTGAATAACTTTTTTTGTGAAGGTCGGAGAGACTTGCAAGTAGGCTCTACCCCCACTAAATGGGGTAGCACGCATCGATCGGTACCATCCTTGAGCTTCTCCGACTTTCGGAAGGGTTAGGGTTAGGGTTAGGGATGAAAGCACATAGGAGAAAGAGATATTCTTGAATAACTTTTTTTGTGAAGGTCGGAGAGACTTGGAAAGTGGTTGCATCTGGACTAATTTGGGTCCTGCGGATCGATTGGTACCATCCCCGAGCTTGTACGACCTTCGGAAGAGGTCGACCGACGAAATTCCCCCAAATCTGAGGAGATATTCTTGAATAACTTTTTTTGTGAAGGTCGGAGAGACTTGCAAGTAGGCTCTACCCCCACTAAATGGGGTAGCGCGCATCGATCGGTACCATCCTTGAGCTTCTCCGACTTTCGGAAGGGTTAGGGTTAGGGTTAGGGATGAAAGCACATAGGAGAAAGAGATATTCTTGAATAACTTTTTTTGTGAAGGTCGGAGAGACTTGCAAGTAGGCTCTACCCCCACTAAATGGGGTAGCGCGCATCGATCGGTACCATCCTTGAGCTTCTCCGACTTTCGGAAGGGTTAGGGTTAGGGTTAGGGATGAAAGCACATAGGAGAAAGAGATATTCTTGAATAACTTTTTTTGTGAAGGTCGGAGAGACTTGGAAAGTGGTTGCATCTGGACTAATTTGGGTCCTGCAGATCGATTGGTACCATCCCCGAGCTTGTACGACCTTCGGAAGAGGTCGACCGACGAAATTCCCCCAAATCTGAGGAGATATTCTTGAATAACTTTTTTTGTGAAGGTCGGAGAGACTTGCAAGTAGGCTCTACCCCCACTAAATGGGGTTGCGCGCATCGATCAGTACCATCCTTGAGCTTCTCCGACTTTCGGAAGGGTTAGGGTTAGGGTTAGGGATGAAAGCACATAGGAGAAAGAGATATTCTTGAATAACTTTTTTTGTGAAGGTCGGAGAGACTTGCAAGTAGGCTCTACCCCCACTAAATGGGGTAGCGCGCATCGATCGGTACCATCCTTGAGCTTCTCCGACTTTCGGAAGGGTTAGGGTTAGGGTTAGGGATGAAAGCACATAGGAGAAAGAGATATTCTTGAATAACTTTTTTTGTGAAGGTCGGAGAGACTTGCAAGTAGGCTCTACCCCCACTAAATGGGGTAGCGCGCATCGATCGGTACCATCCTTGAGCTTCTCCGACTTTCGGAAGGGTTAGGGTTAGGGTTAGGGATGAAAGCACATAGGAGAAAGAGATATTCTTGAATAACTTTTTTTGTGAAGGTCGGAGAGACTTGCAAGTAGGCTTTACCCCCACTAAATGGGGTAGCGCGCATCGATCGGTACCATCCTTGAGCTTCTCCGACTTTCGGAAGGGTTAGGGTTAGGGTTAGGGATGAAAGCACATAGGAGAAAGAGATATTCTTGAATAACTTTTTTTGTGAAGGTCGGAGAGACTTGCAAGTAGGCTCTACCCCCACTAAATGGGGTAGCGCGCATCGATCAGTACCATCCTTGAGCTTCTCCGACTTTCGGAAGGGTTAGGGTTAGGGTTAGGGATGAAAGCACATAGGAGAAAGAGATATTCTTGAATAACTTTTTTTGTGAAGGTCGGAGAGACTTGCAAGTAGGCTCTACCCCCACTAAATGGGGTAGCGCGCATCGATCGGTACCATCCTTGAGCTTCTCCGACTTTTGGAAGGGTTAGGGTTAGGGTTAGGGATGAAAGCACATAGGAGAAAGAGATATTCTTGAATAACTTTTTTTGTGAAGGTCGGAGAGACTTGGAAAGTGGTTGCATCTGGACTAATTTGGGTCCTGCGGATCGATTGGTACCATCCCCGAGCTTGTACGACCTTCGGAAGAGGTCGACCGACGAAATTCCCCCAAATCTGAGGAGATATTCTTGAATAACTTTTTTTGTGAAGGTCGGAGAGACTTGCAAGTAGGCTCTACCCCCACTAAATGGGGTTGCGCGCATCGATCAGTACCATCCTTGAGCTTCTCCGACTTTCGGAAGGGTTAGGGTTAGGGTTAGGGATGAAAGCACATAGGAGAAAGAGATATTCTTGAATAACTTTTTTTGTGAAGGTCGGAGAGACTTGCAAGTAGGCTCTACCCCCACTAAATGGGGTAGCGCGCATCGATCGGTACCATCCTTGAGCTTCTCCGACTTTCGGAAGGGTTAGGGTTAGGGATGAAAGCACATAGGAGAAAGAGATATTCTTGAATAACTTTTTTTGTGAAGGTCGGAGAGACTTGCAAATAGGCTCTACCCCCACTAAATGGGGTAGCGCGCATCGATCGGTACCATCCTTGAGCTTCTCCGACTTTCGGAAGGGTTAGGGTTAGGGTTAGGGATGAAAGCACATAGGAGAAAGAGATATTCTTGAATAACTTTTTTTGTGAAGGTCGGAGAGACTTGCAAGTAGGCTCTACCCCCACTAAATGGGGTAGCGCGCATCGATCGGTACCATCCTTGAGCTTCTCCGACTTTCGGAAGGGTTAGGGTTAGGGTTAGGGATGAAAGCACATAGGAGAAAGAGATATTCTTGAATAACTTTTTTTGTGAAGGTCGGAGAGACTTGGAAAGTGGTTGCATCTGGACTAATTTGGGTCCTGCGGATCGATTGGTACCATCCCCGAGCTTGTACGACCTTCGGAAGAGGTCGACCGACGAAATTCCCCCAAATCTGAGGAGATATTCTTGAATAACTTTTTTTGTGAAGGTCGGAGAGACTTGCAAGTAGGCTCTACCCCCACTAAATGGGGTTGCGCGCATCGATCAGTACCATCCTTGAGCTTCTCCGACTTTCGGAAGGGTTAGGGTTAGGGTTAGGGATGAAAGCACATAGGAGAAAGAGATATTCTTGAATAACTTTTTTGTGAAGGTCGGAGAGACTTGCAAGTAGGCTCTACCCCCACTAAATGGGGTAGCGCGCATCGATCGGTACCATCCTTGAGCTTCTCCGACTTTCGGAAGGGTTAGGGTTAGGGTTAGGGATGAAAGCACATAGGAGAAAGAGATATTCTTGAATAACTTTTTTTGTGAAGGTCGGAGAGACTTGCAAGTAGGCTCTACCCCCACTAAATGGGGTAGCGCGCATCGATCAGTACCATCCTTGAGCTTCTCCGACTTTCGGAAGGGTTAGGGTTAGGGTTAGGGATGAAAGCACATAGGAGAAAGAGATATTCTTGAATAACTTTTTTTGTGAAGGTCGGAGAGACTTGCAAGTAGGCTCTACCCCCACTAAATGGGGTAGCGCGCATCGATCGGTACCATCCTTGAGCTTCTCCGACTTTCGGAAGGGTTAGGGTTAGGGTTAGGGATGAAAGCACATAGGAGAAAGAGATATTCTTGAATAACTTTTTTTGTGAAGGTCGGAGAGACTTGCAAGTAGGCTCTACCCCCACTAAATGGGGTAGCGCGCATCGATCGGTACCATCCTTGAGCTTCTCCGACTTTCGGAAGGGTTAGGGTTAGGGTTAGGGATGAAAGCACATAGGAGAAAGAGATATTCTTGAATAACTTTTTTTGTGAAGGTCGGAGAGACTTGCAAGTAGGCTCTACCCCCACTAAATGGGGTAGCGCGCATCGATCGGTACCATCCTTGAGCTTCTCCGACTTTCGGAAGGGTTAGGGTTAGGGTTAGGGATGAAAGCACATAGGAGAAAGAGATATTCTTGAATAACTTTTTTTGTGAAGGTCGGAGAGACTTGCAAGTAGGCTCTACCCCCACTAAATGGGGTAGCGCGCATCGATCGGTAGCATCCTTGAGCTTCTCCGACTTTCGGAAGGGTTAGGGTTAGGGTTAGGGATGAAAGCACATAGGAGAAAGAGATATTCTTGAATAACTTTTTTTGTGAAGGTCGGAGAGACTTGCAAGTAGGCTCTACCCCCACTAAATGGGGTAGCGCGCATCGATCGGTACCATCCTTGAGCTTCTCCGACTTTCGGAAGGGTTAGGGTTAGGGTTAGGGATGAAAGCACATAGGAGAAAGAGATATTCTTGAATAACTTTTTTTGTGAAGGTCGGAGAGACTTGCAAGTAGGCTCTACCCCCACTAAATGGGGTAGCGCGCATCGATCGGTACCATCCTTGAGCTTCTCCGACTTTCGGAAGGGTTAGGGTTAGGGTTAGGGATGAAAGCACATAGGAGAAAGAGATATTCTTGAATAACTTTTTTTGTGAAGGTCGGAGAGACTTGCAAGTAGGCTCTACCCCCACTAAATGGGGTAGCGCGCATCGATCGGTACCATCCTTGAGCTTCTCCGACTTTCGGAAGGGTTAGGGTTAGGGTTAGGGATGAAAGCACATAGGAGAAAGAGATATTCTTGAATAACTTTTTTTGTGAAGGTCGGAGAGACTTGCAAGTAGGCTCTACCCCCACTAAATGGGGTAGCGCGCATCGATCGGTACCATCCTTGAGCTTCTCCGACTTTCGGAAGGGTTAGGGTTAGGGTTAGGGATGAAAGCACATAGGAGAAAGAGATATTCTTGAATAACTTTTTTTGTGAAGGTCGGAGAGACTTGGAAAGTGGTTGCATCTGGACTAATTTGGGTCCTGCGGATCGATTGGTACCATCCCCGAGCTTGTACGACCTTCGAAAGAGGTCGACCGACGAAATTCCCCCAAATCTGAGGAGATATTCTTGAATAACTTTTTTTGTGAAGGTCGGAGAGACTTGCAAGTAGGCTTTACCCCCACTAAATGGGGTTGCGCGCATCGATCAGTACCATCCTTGAGCTTCTCCGACTTTCGGAAGGGTTAGGGTTAGGGTTAGGGATGAAAGCACATAGGAGAAAGAGATATTCTTGAATAACTTTTTTTGTGAAGGTCGGAGAGACTTGCAAGTAGGCTCTACCCCCACTAAATGGGGTAGCGCGCATCGATCGGTACCATCCTTGAGCTTCTCCGACTTTCGGAAGGGTTAGGGTTAGGGTTAGGGATGAAAGCACATAGGAGAAAGAGATATTCTTGAATAACTTTTTTTGTGAAGGTCGGAGAGACTTGGAAAGTGGTTGCATCTGGACTAATTTGGGTCCTGCGGATCGATTGGTACCATCCCCGAGCTTGTACGACCTTCGAAAGAGGTCGACCGACGAAATTCCCCCAAATCTGAGGAGATATTCTTGAATAACTTTTTTTGTGAAGGTCGGAGAGACTTGCAAGTAGGCTTTACCCCCACTAAATGGGGTTGCGCGCATCGATCAGTACCATCCTTGAGCTTCTCCGACTTTCGGAAGGGTTAGGGTTAGGGTTAGGGATGAAAGCACATAGGAGAAAGAGATATTCTTGAATAACTTTTTTTGTGAAGGTCGGAGAGACTTGGAAAGTGGTTGCATCTGGACTAATTTGGGTCCTGCGGATCGATTGGTACCATCCCCGAGCTTGTACGACCTTCGGAAGAGGTCGACCGACGAAATTCCCCCAAATCTGAGGAGATATTCTTGAATAACTTTTTTTGTGAAGGTCGGAGAGACTTGCAAGTAGGCTCTACCCCCACTAAATGGGGTTGCGCGCATCGATCAGTACCATCCTTGAGCTTCTCCGACTTTCGGAAGGGTTAGGGTTAGGGTTAGGGATGAAAGCACATAGGAGAAAGAGATATTCTTGAATAACTTTTTTGTGAAGGTCGGAGAGACTTGCAAGTAGGCTCTACCCCCACTAAATGGGGTAGCGCGCATCGATCGGTACCATCCTTGAGCTTCTCCGACTTTCGGAAGGGTTAGGGTTAGGGTTAGGGATGAAAGCACATAGGAGAAAGAGATATTCTTGAATAACTTTTTTTGTGAAGGTCGGAGAGACTTGCAAGTAGGCTCTACCCCCACTAAATGGGGTAGCGCGCATCGATCAGTACCATCCTTGAGCTTCTCCGACTTTCGGAAGGGTTAGGGTTAGGGTTAGGGATGAAAGCACATAGGAGAAAGAGATATTCTTGAATAACTTTTTTTGTGAAGGTCGGAGAGACTTGCAAGTAGGCTCTACCCCCACTAAATGGGGTAGCGCGCATCGATCGGTACCATCCTTGAGCTTCTCCGACTTTCGGAAGGGTTAGGGTTAGGGTTAGGGATGAAAGCACATAGGAGAAAGAGATATTCTTGAATAACTTTTTTTGTGAAGGTCGGAGAGACTTGCAAGTAGGCTCTACCCCCACTAAATGGGGTAGCGCGCATCGATCGGTACCATCCTTGAGCTTCTCCGACTTTCGGAAGGGTTAGGGTTAGGGTTAGGGATGAAAGCACATAGGAGAAAGAGATATTCTTGAATAACTTTTTTTGTGAAGGTCGGAGAGACTTGCAAGTAGGCTCTACCCCCACTAAATGGGGTAGCGCGCATCGATCGGTACCATCCTTGAGCTTCTCCGACTTTCGGAAGGGTTAGGGTTAGGGTTAGGGATGAAAGCACATAGGAGAAAGAGATATTCTTGAATAACTTTTTTTGTGAAGGTCGGAGAGACTTGCAAGTAGGCTCTACCCCCACTAAATGGGGTAGCGCGCATCGATCGGTACCATCCTTGAGCTTCTCCGACTTTCGGAAGGGTTAGGGTTAGGGTTAGGGATGAAAGCACATAGGAGAAAGAGATATTCTTGAATAACTTTTTTTGTGAAGGTCGGAGAGACTTGGAAAGTGGTTGCATCTGGACTAATTTGGGTCCTGCGGATCGATTGGTACCATCCCCGAGCTTGTACGACCTTCGAAAGAGGTCGACCGACGAAATTCCCCCAAATCTGAGGAGATATTCTTGAATAACTTTTTTTGTGAAGGTCGGAGAGACTTGCAAGTAGGCTTTACCCCCACTAAATGGGGTTGCGCGCATCGATCAGCACCATCCTTGAGCTTCTCCGACTTTCGGAAGGGTTAGGGTTAGGGTTAGGGATGAAAGCACATAGGAGAAAGAGATATTCTTGAATAACTTTTTTTGTGAAGGTCGGAGAGACTTGCAAGTAGGCTCTACCCCCACTAAATGGGGTAGCGCGCATCGATCGGTACCATCCTTGAGCTTCTCCGACTTTCGGAAGGGTTAGGGTTAGGGTTAGGGATGAAAGCACATAGGAGAAAGAGATATTCTTGAATAACTTTTTTTGTGAAGGTCGGAGAGACTTGCAAGTAGGCTCTACCCCCACTAAATGGGGTAGCGCGCATCGATCGGTACCATCCTTGAGCTTCTCCGACTTTTGGAAGGGTTAGGGTTAGGGTTAGGGATGAAAGCACATAGGAGAAAGAGATATTCTTGAATAACTTTTTTTGTGAAGGTCGGAGAGACTTGCAAGTAGGCTCTACCCCCACTAAATGGGGTAGCGCGCATCGATCGGTACCATCCTTGAGCTTCTCCGACTTTCGGAAGGGTTAGGGTTAGGGTTAGGGATGAAAGCACATAGGAGAAAGAGATATTCTTGAATAACTTTTTTTGTGAAGGTCGGAGAGACTTGCAAGTAGGCTCTACCCCCACTAAATGGGGTAGCGCGCATCGATCGGTACCATCCTTGAGCTTCTCCGACTTTCGGAAGGGTTAGGGTTAGGGTTAGGGATGAAAGCACATAGGAGAAAGAGATATTCTTGAATAACTTTTTTTGTGAAGGTCGGAGAGACTTGCAAGTAGGCTCTACCCCCACTAAATGGGGTAGCGCGCATCGATCGGTACCATCCTTGAGCTTCTCCGACTTTCGGAAGGGTTAGGGTTAGGGATGAAAGCACATAGGAGAAAGAGATATTCTTGAATAACTTTTTTTGTGAAGGTCGGAGAGACTTGGAAAGTGGTTGCATCTGGACTAATTTGGGTCCTGCGGATCGATTGGTACCATCCCCGAGCTTGTACGACCTTCGGAAGAGGTCGACCGACGAAATTCCCCCAAATCTGAGGAGATATTCTTGAATAACTTTTTTTGTGAAGGTCGGAGAGACTTGCAAGTAGGCTCTACCCCCACTAAATGGGGTAGCGCGCATCGATCGGTACCATCCTTGAGCTTCTCCGACTTTCGGAAGGGTTAGGGTTAGGGTTAGGGATGAAAGCACATAGGAGAAAGAGATATTCTTGAATAACTTTTTTTGTGAAGGTCGGAGAGACTTGCAAGTAGGCTCTACCCCCACTAAATGGGGTAGCGCGCATCGATCGGTACCATCCTTGAGCTTCTCCGACTTTCGGAAGGGTTAGGGTTAGGGTTAGGGATGAAAGCACATAGGAGAAAGAGATATTCTTGAATAACTTTTTTTGTGAAGGTCGGAGAGACTTGGAAAGTGGTTGCATCTGGACTAATTTGGGTCCTGCGGATCGATTGGTACCATCCCCGAGCTTGTACGACCTTCGGAAGAGGTCGACCGACGAAATTCCCCCAAATCTGAGGAGATATTCTTGAATAACTTTTTTTGTGAAGGTCGGAGAGACTTGCAAGTAGGCTCTACCCCCACTAAATGGGGTTGCGCGCATCGATCAGTACCATCCTTGAGCTTCTCCGACTTTCGGAAGGGTTAGGGTTAGGGTTAGGGATGAAAGCACATAGGAGAAAGAGATATTCTTGAATAACTTTTTTTGTGAAGGTCGGAGAGACTTGCAAGTAGGCTCTACCCCCACTAAATGGGGTAGCGCGCATCGATCGGTACCATCCTTGAGCTTCTCCGACTTTCGGAAGGGTTAGGGTTAGGGTTAGGGATGAAAGCACATAGGAGAAAGAGATATTCTTGAATAACTTTTTTTGTGAAGGTCGGAGAGACTTGCAAGTAGGCTGTACCCCCACTAAATGGGGTAGCGCGCATCGATCGGTACCATCCTTGAGCTTCTCCGACTTTCGGAAGGGTTAGGGTTAGGGTTAGGGATGAAAGCACATAGGAGAAAGAGATATTCTTGAATAACTTTTTTTGTGAAGGTCGGAGAGACTTGCAAGTAGGCTCTACCCCCACTAAATGGGGCAGCGCGCATCGATCGGTACCATTCTTGAGCTTCTCCGACTTTCGGAAGGGTTAGGGTTAGGGTTAGGGATGAAAGCACATAGGAGAAAGAGATATTCTTGAATAACTTTTTTTGTGAAGGTCGGAGAGACTTGCAAGTAGGCTCTACCCCCACTAAATGGGGTAGCGCGCATCGATCGGTACCATCCTTGAGCTTCTCCGACTTTCGGAAGGGTTAGGGTTAGGGTTAGGGATGAAAGCACATAGGAGAAAGAGATATTCTTGAATAACTTTTTTTGTGAAGGTCGGAGAGACTTGGAAAGTGGTTGCATCTGGACTAATTTGGGTCCTGCGGATCGATTGGTACCATCCCCGAGCTTGTACGACCTTCGGAAGAGGTCGACCGACGAAATTCCCCCAAATCTGAGGAGATATTCTTGAATAACTTTTTTTGTGAAGGTCGGAGAGACTTGCAAGTAGGCTCTACCCCCACTAAATGGGGTAGCGCGCATCGATCGGTACCATCCTTGAGCTTCTCCGACTTTCGGAAGGGTTAGGGTTAGGGTTAGGGATGAAAGCACATAGGAGAAAGAGATATTCTTGAATAACTTTTTTTGTGAAGGTCGGAGAGACTTGCAAGTAGGCTCTACCCCCACTAAATGGGGTAGCGCGCATCGATCGGTACCATCCTTGAGCTTCTCCGACTTTCGGAAGGGTTAGGGTTAGGGTTAGGGATGAAAGCACATAGGAGAAAGAGATATTCTTGAATAACTTTTTTTGTGAAGGTCGGAGAGACTTGGAAAGTGGTTGCATCTGGACTAATTTGGGTCCTGCGGATCGATTGGTACCATCCCCGAGCTTGTACGACCTTCGGAAGAGGTCGACCGACGAAATTCCCCCAAATCTGAGGAGATATTCTTGAATAACTTTTTTTGTGAAGGTCGGAGAGACTTGCAAGTAGGCTCTACCCCCACTAAATGGGGTTGCGCGCATCGATCAGTACCATCCTTGAGCTTCTCCGACTTTCGGAAGGGTTAGGGTTAGGGTTAGGGATGAAAGCACATAGGAGAAAGAGATATTCTTGAATAACTTTTTTTGTGAAGGTCGGAGAGACTTGCAAGTAGGCTCTACCCCCACTAAATGGGGTAGCGCGCATCGATCGGTACCATTCTTGAGCTTCTCCGACTTTCGGAAGGGTTAGGGTTAGGGTTAGGGATGAAAGCACATAGGAGAAAGAGATATTCTTGAATAACTTTTTTTGTGAAGGTCGGAGAGACTTGCAAGTAGGCTCTACCCCCACTAAATGGGGTAGCGCGCATCGATCGGTACCATCCTTGAGCTTCTCCGACTTTCGGAAGGGTTAGGGTTAGGGTTAGGGATGAAAGCACATAGGAGAAAGAGATATTCTTGAATAACTTTTTTTGTGAAGGTCGGAGAGACTTGGAAAGTGGTTGCATCTGGACTAATTTGGGTCCTGCGGATCGATTGGTACCATCCCCGAGCTTGTACGACCTTCGGAAGAGGTCGACCGACGAAATTCCCCCAAATCTGAGGAGATATTCTTGAATAACTTTTTTTGTGAAGGTCGGAGAGACTTGCAAGTAGGCTCTACCCCCACTAAATGGGGTAGCGCGCATCGATCGGTACCATCCTTGAGCTTCTCCGACTTTCGGAAGGGTTAGGGTTAGGGTTAGGGATGAAAGCACATAGGAGAAAGAGATATTCTTGAATAACTTTTTTTGTGAAGGTCGGAGAGACTTGCAAGTAGGCTCTACCCCCACTAAATGGGGTAGCGCGCATCGATCGGTACCATCCTTGAGCTTCTCCGACTTTCGGAAGGGTTAGGGTTAGGGTTAGGGATGAAAGCACATAGGAGAAAGAGATATTCTTGAATAACTTTTTTTGTGAAGGTCGGAGAGACTTGGAAAGTGGTTGCATCTGGACTAATTTGGGTCCTGCGGATCGATTGGTACCATCCCCGAGCTTGTACGACCTTCGGAAGAGGTCGACCGACGAAATTCCCCCAAATCTGAGGAGATATTCTTGAATAACTTTTTTTGTGAAGGTCGGAGAGACTTGCAAGTAGGCTCTACCCCCACTAAATGGGGTTGCGCGCATCGATCAGTACCATCCTTGAGCTTCTCCGACTTTCGGAAGGGTTAGGGTTAGGGTTAGGGATGAAAGCACATAGGAGAAAGAGATATTCTTGAATAACTTTTTTTGTGAAGGTCGGAGAGACTTGCAAGTAGGCTCTACCCCCACTAAATGGGGTAGCGCGCATCGATCGGTACCATCCTTGAGCTTCTCCGACTTTCGGAAGGGTTAGGGTTAGGGATGAAAGCACATAGGAGAAAGAGATATTCTTGAATAACTTTTTTTGTGAAGGTCGGAGAGACTTGCAAGTAGGCTCTACCCCCACTAAATGGGGTAGCGCGCATCGATCGGTACCATCCTTGAGCTTCTCCGACTTTCGGAAGGGTTAGGGTTAGGGTTAGGGATGAAAGCACATAGGAGAAAGAGATATTCTTGAATAACTTTTTTTGTGAAGGTCGGAGAGACTTGCAAGTAGGCTCTACCCCCACTAAATGGGGTAGCGCGCATCGATCGGTACCATCCTTGAGCTTCTCCGACTTTCGGAAGGGTTAGGGTTAGGGTTAGGGATGAAAGCACATAGGAGAAAGAGATATTCTTGAATAACTTTTTTTGTGAAGGTCGGAGAGACTTGCAAGTAGGCTCTACCCCCACTAAATGGGGTAGCGCGCATCGATCAGTACCATCCTTGAGCTTCTCCGACTTTCGGAAGGGTTAGGGTTAGGGTTAGGGATGAAAGCACATAGGAGAAAGAGATATTCTTGAATAACTTTTTTTGTGAAGGTCGGAGAGACTTGCAAGTAGGCTCTACCCCCACTAAATGGGGTAGCGCGCATCGATCAGTACCATCCTTGAGCTTCTCCGACTTTCGGAAGGGTTAGGGTTAGGGTTAGGGATGAAAGCACATAGGAGAAAGAGATATTCTTGAATAACTTTTTTTGTGAAGGTCGGAGAGACTTGGAAAGTGGTTGCATCTGGACTAATTTGGGTCCTGCGGATCGATTGGTACCATCCCCGAGCTTGTACGACCTTCGGAAGAGGTCGACCGACGAAATTCCCCCAAATCTGAGGAGATATTCTTGAATAACTTTTTTTGTGAAGGTCGGAGAGACTTGCAAGTAGGCTCTACCCCCACTAAATGGGGTTGCGCGCATCGATCAGTACCATCCTTGAGCTTCTCCGACTTTCGGAAGGGTTAGGGTTAGGGATGAAAGCACATAGGAGAAAGAGATATTCTTGAATAACTTTTTTTGTGAAGGTCGGAGAGACTTGCAAGTAGGCTCTACCCCCACTAAATGGGGTAGCGCGCATCGATCGGTACCATCCTTGAGCTTCTCCGACTTTCGGAAGGGTTAGGGTTAGGGATGAAAGCACATAGGAGAAAGAGATATTCTTGAATAACTTTTTTTGTGAAGGTCGGAGAGACTTGCAAGTAGGCTCTACCCCCACTAAATGGGGTAGCGCGCATCGATCGGTACCATCCTTGAGCTTCTCCGACTTTCGGAAGGGTTAGGGTTAGGGTTAGGGATGAAAGCACATAGGAGAAAGAGATATTCTTGAATAACTTTTTTTGTGAAGGTCGGAGAGACTTGCAAGTAGGCTCTACCCCCACTAAATGGGGTAGCGCGCATCGATCGGTACCATCCTTGAGCTTCTCCGACTTTCGGAAGGGTTAGGGTTAGGGATGAAAGCACATAGGAGAAAGAGATATTCTTGAATAACTTTTTTTGTGAAGGTCGGAGAGACTTGCAAGTAGGCTCTACCCCCACTAAATGGGGTAGCGCGCATCGATCGGTACCATCCTTGAGCTTCTCCGACTTTCGGAAGGGTTAGGGTTAGGGTTAGGGATGAAAGCACATAGGAGAAAGAGATATTCTTGAATAACTTTTTTTGTGAAGGTCGGAGAGACTTGCAAGTAGGCTCTACCCCCACTAAATGGGGTAGCGCGCATCGATCGGTACAATCCTTTGAGCTTCTCCGACTTTCGGAAGGGTTAGGGTTAGGGATGAAAGCACATAGGAGAAAGAGATATTCTTGAATAACTTTTTTTGTGAAGGTCGGAGAGACTTGGAAAGTGGTTGCATCTGGACTAATTTGGGTCCTGCGGATCGATTGGTACCATCCCCGAGCTTGTACGACCTTCGGAAGAGGTCGACCGACGAAATTCCCCCAAATCTGAGGAGATATTCTTGAATAACTTTTTTTGTGAAGGTCGGAGAGACTTGCAAGTAGGCTCTACCCCCACTAAATGGGGTTGCGCGCATCGATCAGTACCATCCTTGAGCTTCTCCGACTTTCGGAAGGGTTAGGGTTAGGGTTAGGGATGAAAGCACATAGGAGAAAGAGATATTCTTGAATAACTTTTTTTGTGAAGGTCGGAGAGACTTGCAAGTAGGCTCTACCCCCACTAAATGGGGTAGCGCGCATCGATCGGTACCATCCTTGAGCTTCTCCGACTTTCGGAAGGGTTAGGGTTAGGGTTAGGGATGAAAGCACATAGGAGAAAGAGATATTCTTGAATAACTTTTTTTGTGAAGGTCGGAGAGACTTGCAAGTAGGCTCTACCCCCACTAAATGGGGTAGCGCGCATCGATCGGTACCATCCTTGAGCTTCTCCGACTTTCGGAAGGGTTAGGGTTAGGGTTAGGGATGAAAGCACATAGGAGAAAGAGATATTCTTGAATAACTTTTTTTGTGAAGGTCGGAGAGACTTGCAAGTAGGCTCTACCCCCACTAAATGGGGTAGCGCGCATCGATCGGTACCATCCTTGAGCTTCTCCGACTTTCGGAAGGGTTAGGGTTAGGGATGAAAGCACATAGGAGAAAGAGATATTCTTGAATAACTTTTTTTGTGAAGGTCGGAGAGACTTGCAAGTAGGCTCTACCCCCACTAAATGGGGTAGCGCGCATCGATCGGTACCATTCTTGAGCTTCTCCGACTTTCGGAAGGGTTAGGGTTAGGGTTAGGGATGAAAGCACATAGGAGAAAGAGATATTCTTGAATAACTTTTTTTGTGAAGGTCGGAGAGACATGCAAGTAGGCTCTACCCCCACTAAATGGGGTAGCGCGCATCGATCGGTACCATCCTTGAGCTTCTCCGACTTTCGGAAGGGTTAGGGTTAGGGTTAGGGATGAAAGCACATAGGAGAAAGAGATATTCTTGAATAACTTTTTTTGTGAAGGTCGGAGAGACTTGGAAAGTGGTTGCATCTGGACTCATTTGGGTCCTGCGGATCGATTGGTACCATCCCCGAGCTTGTACGACCTTCGGAAGAGGTCGACCGACGAAATTCCCCCAAATCTGAGGAGATATTCTTGAATAACTTTTTTTGTGAAGGTCGGAGAGACTTGCAAGTAGGCTCTACCCCCACTAAATGGGGTAGCGCGCATCGATCGGTACCATCCTTGAGCTTCTCCGACTTTCGGAAGGGTTAGGGTTAGGGTTAGGGATGAAAGCACATAGGAGAAAGAGATATTCTTGAATAACTTTTTTTGTGAAGGTCGGAGAGACTTGCAAGTAGGCTCTACCCCCACTAAATGGGGTAGCGCGCATCGATCGGTACCATCCTTGAGCTTCTCCGACTTTCGGAAGGGTTAGGGTTAGGGTTAGGGATGAAAGCACATAGGAGAAAGAGATATTCTTGAATAACCTTTTTTGTGAAGGTCGGAGAGACTTGGAAAGTGGTTGCATCTGGACTAATTTGGGTCCTGCGGATCGATTGGTACCATCCCCGAGCTTGTACGACCTTCGGAAGAGGTCGACCGACGAAATTCCCCCAAATCTGAGGAGATATTCTTGAATAACTTTTTTTGTGAAGGTCGGAGAGACTTGCAAGTAGGCTCTACCCCCACTAAATGGGGTTGCGCGCATCGATCAGTACCATCCTTGAGCTTCTCCGACTTTCGGAAGGGTTAGGGTTAGGGTTAGGGATGAAAGCACATAGGAGAAAGAGATATTCTTGAATAACTTTTTTTGTGAAGGTCGGAGAGACTTGCAAGTAGGCTCTACCCCCACTAAATGGGGTAGCGCGCATCGATCGGTACCATCCTTGAGCTTCTCCGACTTTCGGAAGGGTTAGGGTTAGGGTTAGGGATGAAAGCACATAGGAGAAAGAGATATTCTTGAATAACTTTTTTTGTGAAGGTCGGAGAGACTTGCAAGTAGGCTCTACCCCCACTAAATGGGGTAGCGCGCATCGATCGGTACCATCCTTGAGCTTCTCCGACTTTCGGAAGGGTTAGGGTTAGGGTTAGGGATGAAAGCACATAGGAGAAAGAGATATTCTTGAATAACTTTTTTTGTGAAGGTCGGAGAGACTTGCAAGTAGGCTCTACCCCCACTAAATGGGGCAGCGCGCATCGATCGGTACCATTGTTGAGCTTCTCCGACTTTCGGAAGGGTTAGGGTTAGGGTTAGGGATGAAAGCACATAGGAGAAAGAGATATTCTTGAATAACTTTTTTTGTGAAGGTCGGAGAGACTTGCAAGTAGGCTCTACCCCCACTAAATGGGGTAGCGCGCATCGATCGGTACCATCCTTGAGCTTCTCCGACTTTCGGAAGGGTTAGGGTTAGGGTTAGGGATGAAAGCACATAGGAGAAAGAGATATTCTTGAATAACTTTTTTTGTGAAGGTCGGAGAGACTTGGAAAGTGGTTGCATCTGGACTAATTTGGGTCCTGCGGATCGATTGGTACCGTCCCCGAGCTTGTACGACCTTCGGAAGAGGTCGACCGACGAAATTCCCCCAAATCTGAGGAGATATTCTTGAATAACTTTTTTTGTGAAGGTCGGAGAGACTTGCAAGTAGGCTCTACCCCCACTAAATGGGGTTGCGCGCATCGATCAGTACCATCCTTGAGCTTCTCCGACTTTCGGAAGGGTTAGGGTTAGGGTTAGGGATGAAAGCACATAGGAGAAAGAGATATTCTTGAATAACTTTTTTTGTGAAGGTCGGAGAGACTTGCAAGTAGGCTCTACCCCCACTAAATGGGGTAGCGCGCATCGATCGGTACCATCCTTGAGCTTCTCCGACTTTCGGAAGGGTTAGGGTTAGGGTTAGGGATGAAAGCACATAGGAGAAAGAGATATTCTTGAATAACTTTTTTTGTGAAGGTCGGAGAGACTTGCAAGTAGGCTCTACCCCCACTAAATGGGGTAGCGCGCATCGATCGGTACCATCCTTGAGCTTCTCCGACTTTCGGAAGGGTTAGGGTTAGGGTTAGGGATGAAAGCACATAGGAGAAAGAGATATTCTTGAATAACTTTTTTTGTGAAGGTCGGAGAGACTTGCAAGTAGGCTCTACCCCCACTAAATGGGGCAGCGCGCATCGATCGGTACCATTCTTGAGCTTCTCCGACTTTCGGAAGGGTTAGGGTTAGGGTTAGGGATGAAAGCACATAGGAGAAAGAGATATTCTTGAATAACTTTTTTTGTGAAGGTCGGAGAGACTTGCAAGTAGGCTCTACCCCCACTAAATGGGGTAGCGCGCATCGATCGGTACCATCCTTGAGCTTCTCCGACTTTCGGAAGGGTTAGGGTTAGGGTTAGGGATGAAAGCACATAGGAGAAAGAGATATTCTTGAATAACTTTTTTTGTGAAGGTCGGAGAGACTTGGAAAGTGGTTGCATCTGGACTAATTTGGGTCCTGCGGATCGATTGGTACCATCCCCGAGCTTGTACGACCTTCGGAAGAGGTCGACCGACGAAATTCCCCCAAATCTGAGGAGATATTCTTGAATAACTTTTTTTGTGAAGGTCGGAGAGACTTGCAAGTAGGCTCTACCCCCACTAAATGGGGTAGCGCGCATCGATCGGTACCATCCTTGAGCTTCTCCGACTTTCGGAAGGGTTAGGGTTAGGGTTAGGGATGAAAGCACATAGGAGAAAGAGATATTCTTGAATAACTTTTTTTGTGAAGGTCGGAGAGACTTGCAAGTAGGCTCTACCCCCACTAAATGGGGTAGCGCGCATCGATCGGTACCATCCTTGAGCTTCTCCGACTTTCGGAAGGGTTAGGGTTAGGGTTAGGGATGAAAGCACATAGGAGAAAGAGATATTCTTGAATAACTTTTTTTGTGAAGGTCGGAGAGACTTGGAAAGTGGTTGCATCTGGACTAATTTGGGTCCTGCAGATCGATTGGTACCATCCCCGAGCTTGTACGACCTTCGGAAGAGGTCGACCGACGAAATTCCCCCAAATCTGAGGAGATATTCTTGAATAACTTTTTTTGTGAAGGTCGGAGAGACTTGCAAGTAGGCTCTACCCCCACTAAATGGGGTAGCGCGCATCGATCGGTACCATCCTTGAGCTTCTCCGACTTTCGGAAGGGTTAGGGTTAGGGTTAGGGATGAAAGCACATAGGAGAAAGAGATATTCTTGAATAACTTTTTTTGTGAAGGTCGGAGAGACTTGGAAAGTGGTTGCATCTGGACTAATTTGGGTCCTGCGGATCGATTGGTACCATCCCCGAGCTTGTACGACCTTCGGAAGAGGTCGACCGACGAAATTCCCCCAAATCTGAGGAGATATTCTTGAATAACTTTTTTTGTGAAGGTCGGAGAGACTTGCAAGTAGGCTGTACCCCCACTAAATGGGGTTGCGCGCATCGATCGGTACCATCCTTGAGCTTCTCCGACTTTCGGAAGGGTTAGGGTTAGGGTTAGGGATGAAAGCACATAGGAGAAAGAGATATTCTTGAATAACTTTTTTTGTGAAGGTCGGAGAGACTTGGAAAGTGGTTGCATCTGGACTAATTTGGGTCCTGCAGATCGATTGGTACCATCCCCGAGCTTGTACGACCTTCGGAAGAGGTCGACCGACGAAATTCCCCCAAATCTGAGGAGATATTCTTGAATAACTTTTTTTGTGAAGGTCGGAGAGACTTGCAAGTAGGCTCTACCCCCACTAAATGGGGTAGCGCGCATCGATCGGTACCATCCTTGAGCTTCTCCGACTTTCGGAAGGGTTAGGGTTAGGGTTAGGGATGAAAGCACATAGGAGAAAGAGATATTCTTGAATAACTTTTTTTGTGAAGGTCGGAGAGACTTGCAAGTAGGCTCTACCCCCACTAAATGGGGTAGCGCGCATCGATCGGTACCATCCTTGAGCTTCTCCGACTTTCGGAAGGGTTAGGGTTAGGGATGAAAGCACATAGGAGAAAGAGATATTCTTGAATAACTTTTTTTGTGAAGGTCGGAGAGACTTGCAAGTAGGCTCTACCCCCACTAAATGGGGTAGCGCGCATCGATCGGTACCATCCTTGAGCTTCTCCGACTTTCGGAAGGGTTAGGGTTAGGGTTAGGGATGAAAGCACATAGGAGAAAGAGATATTCTTGAATAACTTTTTTTGTGAAGGTCGGAGAGACTTGCAAGTAGGCTCTACCCCCACTAAATGGGGTAGCGCGCATCGATCGGTACCATCCTTGAGCTTCTCCGACTTTCGGAAGGGTTAGGGTTAGGGTTAGGGATGAAAGCACATAGGAGAAAGAGATATTCTTGAATAACTTTTTTTGTGAAGGTCGGAGAGACTTGGAAAGTGGTTGCATCTGGACTAATTTGGGTCCTGCGGATCGATTGGTACCATCCCCGAGCTTGTACGACCTTCGGAAGAGGTCGACCGACGAAATTCCCCCAAATCTGAGGAGATATTCTTGAATAACTTTTTTTGTGAAGGTCGGAGAGACTTGCAAGTAGGCTCTACCCCCACTAAATGGGGTAGCGCGCATCGATCGGTACCATCCTTGAGCTTCTCCGACTTTCGGAAGGGTTAGGGTTAGGGTTAGGGATGAAAGCACATAGGAGAAAGAGATATTCTTGAATAACTTTTTTTGTGAAGGTCGGAGAGACTTGCAAGTAGGCTCTACCCCCACTAAATGGGGTAGCGCGCATCGATCGGTACCATCCTTGAGCTTCTCCGACTTTCGGAAGGGTTAGGGTTAGGGTTAGGGATGAAAGCACATAGGAGAAAGAGATATTCTTGAATAACCTTTTTTGTGAAGGTCGGAGAGACTTGGAAAGTGGTTGCATCTGGACTAATTTGGGTCCTGCGGATCGATTGGTACCATCCCCGAGCTTGTACGACCTTCGGAAGAGGTCGACCGACGAAATTCCCCCAAATCTGAGGAGATATTCTTGAATAACTTTTTTTGTGAAGGTCGGAGAGACTTGCAAGTAGGCTCTACCCCCACTAAATGGGGTTGCGCGCATCGATCAGTACCATCCTTGAGCTTCTCCGACTTTCGGAAGGGTTAGGGTTAGGGTTAGGGATGAAAGCACATAGGAGAAAGAGATATTCTTGAATAACTTTTTTTGTGAAGGTCGGAGAGACTTGCAAGTAGGCTCTACCCCCACTAAATGGGGTAGCGCGCATCGATCGGTACCATCCTTGAGCTTCTCCGACTTTCGGAAGGGTTAGGGTTAGGGTTAGGGATGAAAGCACATAGGAGAAAGAGATATTCTTGAATAACTTTTTTTGTGAAGGTCGGAGAGACTTGCAAGTAGGCTCTACCCCCACTAAATGGGGTAGCGCGCATCGATCGGTACCATCCTTGAGCTTCTCCGACTTTCGGAAGGGTTAGGGTTAGGGTTAGGGATGAAAGCACATAGGAGAAAGAGATATTCTTGAATAACTTTTTTTGTGAAGGTCGGAGAGACTTGCAAGTAGGCTCTACCCCCACTAAATGGGGCAGCGCGCATCGATCGGTACCATTCTTGAGCTTCTCCGACTTTCGGAAGGGTTAGGGTTAGGGTTAGGGATGAAAGCACATAGGAGAAAGAGATATTCTTGAATAACTTTTTTTGTGAAGGTCGGAGAGACTTGCAAGTAGGCTCTACCCCCACTAAATGGGGTAGCGCGCATCGATCGGTACCATCCTTGAGCTTCTCCGACTTTCGGAAGGGTTAGGGTTAGGGTTAGGGATGAAAGCACATAGGAGAAAGAGATATTCTTGAATAACTTTTTTTGTGAAGGTCGGAGAGACTTGGAAAGTGGTTGCATCTGGACTAATTTGGGTCCTGCGGATCGATTGGTACCATCCCCGAGCTTGTACGACCTTCGGAAGAGGTCGACCGACGAAATTCCCCCAAATCTGAGGAGATATTCTTGAATAACTTTTTTTGTGAAGGTCGGAGAGACTTGCAAGTAGGCTCTACCCCCACTAAATGGGGTAGCGCGCATCGATCGGTACCATCCTTGAGCTTCTCCGACTTTCGGAAGGGTTAGGGTTAGGGTTAGGGATGAAAGCACATAGGAGAAAGAGATATTCTTGAATAACTTTTTTTGTGAAGGTCGGAGAGACTTGGAAAGTGGTTGCATCTGGACTAATTTGGGTCCTGCGGATCGATTGGTACCATCCCCGAGCTTGTACGACCTTCGGAAGAGGTCGACCGACGAAATTCCCCCAAATCTGAGGAGATATTCTTGAATAACTTTTTTTGTGAAGGTCGGAGAGACTTGCAAGTAGGCTCTACCCCCACTAAATGGGGTAGCGCGCATCGATCGGTACCATCCTTGAGCTTCTCCGACTTTCGGAAGGGTTAGGGTTAGGGTTAGGGATGAAAGCACATAGGAGAAAGAGATATTCTTGAATAACTTTTTTTGTGAAGGTCGGAGAGACTTGCAAGTAGGCTCTACCCCCACTAAATGGGGTAGCGCGCATCGATCGGTACCATCCTTGAGCTTCTCCGACTTTCGGAAGGGTTAGGGTTAGGGTTAGGGATGAAAGCACATAGGAGAAAGAGATATTCTTGAATAACTTTTTTTGTGAAGGTCGGAGAGACTTGCAAGTAGGCTCTACCCCCACTAAATGGGGTAGCGCGCATCGATCGGTACCATCCTTGAGCTTCTCCGACTTTCGGAAGGGTTAGGGTTAGGGTTAGGGATGAAAGCACATAGGAGAAAGAGATATTCTTGAATAACTTTTTTTGTGAAGGTCGGAGAGACTTGCAAGTAGGCTCTACCCCCACTAAATGGGGTAGCGCGCATCGATCGGTACCATCCTTGAGCTTCTCCGACTTTCGGAAGGGTTAGGGTTAGGGTTAGGGATGAAAGCACATAGGAGAAAGAGATATTCTTGAATAACTTTTTTTGTGAAGGTCGGAGAGACTTGCAAGTAGGCTCTACCCCCACTAAATGGGGTAGCGCGCATCGATCGGTACCATCCTTGAGCTTCTCCGACTTTCGGAAGGGTTAGGGTTAGGGTTAGGGATGAAAGCACATAGGAGAAAGAGATATTCTTGAATAACCTTTTTTGTGAAGGTCGGAGAGACTTGGAAAGTGGTTGCATCTGGACTAATTTGGGTCCTGCGGATCGATTGGTACCATCCCCGAGCTTGTACGACCTTCGGAAGAGGTCGACCGACGAAATTCCCCCAAATCTGAGGAGATATTCTTGAATAACTTTTTTTGTGAAGGTCGGAGAGACTTGCAAGTAGGCTCTACCCCCACTAAATGGGGTTGCACGCATCGATCAGTACCATCCTTGAGCTTCTCCGACTTTCGGAAGGGTTAGGGTTAGGGTTAGGGATGAAAGCACATAGGAGAAAGAGATATTCTTGAATAACTTTTTTTGTGAAGGTCGGAGAGACTTGCAAGTAAGCTCTACCCCCACTAAATGGGGTAGCGCGCATCGATCGGTACCATTCTTGAGCTTCTCCGACTTTCGGAAGGGTTAGGGTTAGGGTTAGGGATGAAAGCACATAGGAGAAAGAGATATTCTTGAATAACTTTTTTTGTGAAGGTCGGAGAGACTTGCAAGTAGGCTCTACCCCCACTAAATGGGGTAACGCGCATCGATCGGTACCATCCTTGAGCTTCTCCGACTTTCGGAAGGGTTAGGGTTAGGGTTAGGGATGAAAGCACATAGGAGAAAGAGATATTCTTGAATAACTTTTTTTGTGAAGGTCGGAGAGACTTGCAAGTAGGCTCTACCCCCACTAAATGGGGCAGCGCGCATCGATCGGTACCATTCTTGAGCTTCTCCGACTTTCGGAAGGGTTAGGGTTAGGGTTAGGGATGAAAGCACATAGGAGAAAGAGATATTCTTGAATAATTTTTTTTGTGAAGGTCGGAGAGACTTGCAAGTAGGCTCTACCCCCACTAAATGGGGTAGCGCGCATCGATCGGTACCATCCTTGAGCTTCTCCGACTTTCGGAAGGGTTAGGGTTAGGGTTAGGGATGAAAGCACATAGGAGAAAGAGATATTCTTGAATAACTTTTTTTGTGAAGGTCGGAGAGACTTGGAAAGTGGTTGCATCTGGACTAATTTGGGTCCTGCGGATCGATTGGTACCATCCCCGAGCTTGTACGACCTTCGGAAGAGGTCGACCGACGAAATTCCCCCAAATCTGAGGAGATATTCTTGAATAACTTTTTTTGTGAAGGTCGGAGAGACTTGCAAGTAGGCTCTACCCCCACTAAATGGGGTAGCGCGCATCGATCGGTACCATCCTTGAGCTTCTCCGACTTTCGGAAGGGTTAGGGTTAGGGTTAGGGATGAAAGCACATAGGAGAAAGAGATATTCTTGAATAACTTTTTTTGTGAAGGTCGGAGAGACTTGCAAGTAGGCTCTACCCCCACTAAATGGGGTAGCGCGCATCGATCAGTACCATCCTTGAGCTTCTCCGACTTTCGGAAGGGTTAGGGTTAGGGTTAGGGATGAAAGCACATAGGAGAAAGAGATATTCTTGAATAACTTTTTTTGTGAAGGTCGGAGAGACTTGGAAAGTGGTTGCATCTGGACTAATTTGGGTCCTGCGGATCGATTGGTACCATCCCCGAGCTTGTACGACCTTCGGAAGAGGTCGACCGACGAAATTCCCCCAAATCTGAGGAGATATTCTTGAATAACTTTTTTTGTGAAGGTCGGAGAGACTTGCAAGTAGGCTCTACCCCCACTAAATGGGGTTGCGCGCATCGATCGGTACCATCCTTGAGCTTCTCCGACTTTCGGAAGGGTTAGGGTTAGGGTTAGGGATGAAAGCACATAGGAGAAAGAGATATTCTTGAATAACTTTTTTTGTGAAGGTCGGAGAGACTTGCAAGTAGGCTCTACCCCCACTAAATGGGGTTGCGCGCATCGATCAGTACCATCCTTGAGCTTCTCCGACTTTCGGAAGGGTTAGGGTTAGGGTTAGGGATGAAAGCACATAGGAGAAAGAGATATTCTTGAATAACTTTTTTTGTGAAGGTCGGAGAGACTTGCAAGTAGGCTCTACCCCCACTAAATGGGGTAGCGCGCATCGATCGGTACCATCCTTGAGCTTCTCCGACTTTCGGAAGGGTTAGGGTTAGGGTTAGGGATGAAAGCACATAGGAGAAAGAGATATTCTTGAATAACTTTTTTTGTGAAGGTCGGAGAGACTTGCAAGTAGGCTCTACCCCCACTAAATGGGGTAGCGCGCATCGATCGGTACCATCCTTGAGCTTCTCCGACTTTCGGAAGGGTTAGGGTTAGGGATGAAAGCACATAGGAGAAAGAGATATTCTTGAATAACTTTTTTTGTGAAGGTCGGAGAGACTTGCAAGTAGGCTCTACCCCCACTAAATGGGGCAGCGCGCATCGATCGGTACCATTCTTGAGCTTCTCCGACTTTCGGAAGGGTTAGGGTTAGGGTTAGGGATGAAAGCACATAGGAGAAAGAGATATTCTTGAATAACTTTTTTTGTGAAGGTCGGAGAGACTTGCAAGTAGGCTCTACCCCCACTAAATGGGGTAGCGCGCATCGATCGGTACCATCCTTGAGCTTCTCCGACTTTCGGAAGGGTTAGGGTTAGGGTTAGGGATGAAAGCACATAGGAGAAAGAGATATTCTTGAATAACTTTTTTTGTGAAGGTCGGAGAGACTTGGAAAGTGGTTGCATCTGGACTAATTTGGGTCCTGCGGATCGATTGGTACCATCCCCGAGCTTGTACGACCTTCGGAAGAGGTCGACCGACGAAATTCCCCCAAATCTGAGGAGATATTCTTGAATAACTTTTTTTGTGAAGGTCGGAGAGACTTGCAAGTAGGCTCTACCCCCACTAAATGGGGTAGCGCGCATCGATCGGTACCATCCTTGAGCTTTTCCGACTTTCGGAAGGGTTAGGGTTAGGGTTAGGGATGAAAGCACATAGGAGAAAGAGATATTCTTGAATAACTTTTTTTGTGAAGGTCGGAGAGACTTGCAAGTAGGCTCTACCCCCACTAAATGGGGTAGCGCGCATCGATCGGTACCATCCTTGAGCTTCTCCGACTTTCGGAAGGGTTAGGGTTAGGGTTAGGGATGAAAGCACATAGGAGAAAGAGATATTCTTGAATAACTTTTTTTGTGAAGGTCGGAGAGACTTGGAAAGTGGTTGCATCTGGACTAATTTGGGTCCTGCGGATCGATTGGTACCATCCCCGAGCTTGTACGACCTTCGGAAGAGGTCGACCGACGAAATTCCCCCAAATCTGAGGAGATATTCTTGAATAACTTTTTTTGTGAAGGTCGGAGAGACTTGCAAGTAGGCTCTACCCCCACTAAATGGGGTTGCGCGCATCGATCAGTACCATCCTTGAGCTTCTCCGACTTTCGGAAGGGTTAGGGTTAGGGTTAGGGATGAAAGCACATAGGAGAAAGAGATATTCTTGAATAACTTTTTTTGTGAAGGTCGGAGAGACTTGCAAGTAGGCTTTACCCCCACTAAATGGGGTAGCGCGCATCGATCGGTACCATCCTTGAGCTTCTCCGACTTTCGGAAGGGTTAGGGTTAGGGTTAGGGATGAAAGCACATAGGAGAAAGAGATATTCTTGAATAACTTTTTTTGTGAAGGTCGGAGAGACTTGCAAGTAGGCTCTACCCCCACTAAATGGGGTAGCGCGCATCGATCGGTACCATCCTTGAGCTTCTCCGACTTTCGGAAGGGTTAGGGTTAGGGTTAGGGATGAAAGCACATAGGAGAAAGAGATATTCTTGAATAACTTTTTTTGTGAAGGTCGGAGAGACTTGCAAGTAGGCTCTACCCCCACTAAATGGGGTAGCGCGCATCGATCGGTACCATCCTTGAGCTTCTCCGACTTTCGGAAGGGTTAGGGTTAGGGTTAGGGATGAAAGCACATAGGAGAAAGAGATATTCTTGAATAACTTTTTTTGTGAAGGTCGGAGAGACTTGGAAAGTGGTTGCATCTGGACTAATTTGGGTCCTGCGGATCGATTGGTACCATCCCCGAGCTTGTACGACCTTCGGAAGAGGTCGACCGACGAAATTCCCCCAAATCTGAGGAGATATTCTTGAATAACTTTTTTTGTGAAGGTCGGAGAGACTTGCAAGTAGGCTCTACCCCCACTAAATGGGGTTGCGCGCATCGATCGGTACCATCCTTGAGCTTCTCCGACTTTCGGAAGGGTTAGGGTTAGGGTTAGGGATGAAAGCACATAGGAGAAAGAGATATTCTTGAATAACCTTTTTTGTGAAGGTCGGAGAGACTTGGAAAGTGGTTGCATCTGGACTAATTTGGGTCCTGCGGATCGATTGGTACCATCCCCGAGCTTGTACGACCTTCGGAAGAGGTCGACCGACGAAATTCCCCCAAATCTGAGGAGATATTCTTGAATAACTTTTTTTGTGAAGGTCGGAGAGACTTGCAAGTAGGCTCTACCCCCACTAAATGGGGTTGCGCGCATCGATCAGTACCATCCTTGAGCTTCTCCGACTTTCGGAAGGGTTAGGGTTAGGGTTAGGGATGAAAGCACATAGGAGAAAGAGATATTCTTGAATAACTTTTTTTGTGAAGGTCGGAGAGACTTGCAAGTAGGCTCTACCCCCACTAAATGGGGTAGCGCGCATCGATCGGTACCATCCTTGAGCTTCTCCGACTTTCGGAAGGGTTAGGGTTAGGGTTAGGGATGAAAGCACATAGGAGAAAGAGATATTCTTGAATAACTTTTTTTGTGAAGGTCGGAGAGACTTGCAAGTAGGCTCTACCCCCACTAAATGGGGTAGCGCGCATCGATCGGTACCATCCTTGAGCTTCTCCGACTTTCGGAAGGGTTAGGGTTAGGGTTAGGGATGAAAGCACATAGGAGAAAGAGATATTCTTGAATAACTTTTTTTGTGAAGGTCGGAGAGACTTGCAAGTAGGCTCTACCCCCACTAAATGGGGCAGCGCGCATCGATCGGTACCATTCTTGAGCTTCTCCGACTTTCGGAAGGGTTAGGGTTAGGGTTAGGGATGAAAGCACATAGGAGAAAGAGATATTCTTGAATAACTTTTTTTGTGAAGGTCGGAGAGACTTGCAAGTAGGCTCTACCCCCACTAAATGGGGTAGCGCGCATCGATCGGTACCATCCTTGAGCTTCTCCGACTTTCGGAAGGGTTAGGGTTAGGGTTAGGGATGAAAGCACATAGGAGAAAGAGATATTCTTGAATAACTTTTTTTGTGAAGGTCGGAGAGACTTGGAAAGTGGTTGCATCTGGACTAATTTGGGTCCTGCGGATCGATTGGTACCATCCCCGAGCTTGTACGACCTTCGGAAGAGGTCGACCGACGAAATTCCCCCAAATCTGAGGAGATATTCTTGAATAACTTTTTTTGTGAAGGTCGGAGAGACTTGCAAGTAGGCTCTACCCCCACTAAATGGGGTAGCGCGCATCGATCGGTACCATCCTTGAGCTTCTCCGACTTTCGGAAGGGTTAGGGTTAGGGTTAGGGATGAAAGCACATAGGAGAAAGAGATATTCTTGAATAACTTTTTTTGTGAAGGTCGGAGAGACTTGCAAGTAGGCTCTACCCCCACTAAATGGGGTAGCGCACATCGATCGGTACCATCCTTGAGCTTCTCCGACTTTCGGAAGGGTTAGGGTTAGGGTTAGGGATGAAAGCACATAGGAGAAAGAGATATTCTTGAATAACTTTTTTTGTGAAGGTCGGAGAGACTTGGAAAGTGGTTGCATCTGGACTAATTTGGGTCCTGCGGATCGATTGGTACCATCCCCGAGCTTGTACGACCTTCGGAAGAGGTCGACCGACGAAATTCCCCCAAATCTGAGGAGATATTCTTGAATAACTTTTTTTGTGAAGGTCGGAGAGACTTGCAAGTAGGCTCTACCCCCACTAAATGGGGTTGCGCGCATCGATCAGTACCATCCTTGAGCTTCTCCGACTTTCGGAAGGGTTAGGGTTAGGGTTAGGGATGAAAGCACATAGGAGAAAGAGATATTCTTGAATAACTTTTTTTGTGAAGGTCGGAGAGACTTGCAAGTAGGCTTTACCCCCACTAAATGGGGTAGCGCGCATCGATCGGTACCATCCTTGAGCTTCTCCGACTTTCGGAAGGGTTAGGGTTAGGGTTAGGGATGAAAGCACATAGGAGAAAGAGATATTCTTGAATAACTTTTTTTGTGAAGGTCGGAGAGACTTGCAAGTAGGCTCTACTCCCACTAAATGGGGTAGCGCGCATCGATCGGTACCATCCTTGAGCTTCTCCGACTTTCGGAAGGGTTAGGGTTAGGGATGAAAGCACATAGGAGAAAGAGATATTCTTGAATAACTTTTTTTGTGAAGGTCGGAGAGACTTGCAAGTAGGCTCTACCCCCACTAAATGGGGTAGCGCGCATCGATCGGTACCATCCTTGAGCTTCTCCGACTTTCGGAAGGGTTAGGGTTAGGGTTAGGGAAGAAAGCACATAGGAGAAAGAGATATTCTTGAATAACTTTTTTTGTGAAGGTCGGAGAGACTTGGAAAGTGGTTGCATCTGGACTAATTTGGGTCCTGCGGATCGATTGGTACCATCCCCGAGCTTGTACGACCTTCGGAAGAGGTCGACCGACGAAATTCCCCAAATCTGAGGAGATATTCTTGAATAACTTTTTTTGTGAAGGTCGGAGAGACTTGCAAGTAGGCTCTACCCCCACTAAATGGGGTTGCGCGCATCGATCGGTACCATCCTTGAGCTTCTCCGACTTTCGGAAGGGTTAGGGTTAGGGTTAGGGATGAAAGCACATAGGAGAAAGAGATATTCTTGAATAACCTTTTTTGTGAGGTCGGAGAGACTTGGAAAGTGGTTGCATCTGGACTAATTTGGGTCTGCGGATCGATTGGTACCATCCCCGAGCTTGTACGACCTTCGGAAGAGGTCGACCGACGAAATTCCCCCAAATCTGAGGAGATATTCTTGAATAACTTTTTTTGTGAAGGTCGGAGAGACTTGCAAGTAGGCTCTACCCCCACTAAATGGGGTTGCGCGCATCGATCAGTACCATCCTTGAGCTTCTCCGACTTTCGGAAGGGTTAGGGTTAGGGTTAGGGATGAAAGCACATAGGAGAAAGAGATATTCTTGAATAACTTTTTTTGTGAAGGTCGGAGAGACTTGCAAGTAGGCTCTACCCCCACTAAATGGGGTAGCGCGCATCGATCGGTACCATCCTTGAGCTTCTCCGACTTTCGGAAGGGTTAGGGTTAGGGTTAGGGATGAAAGCACATAGGAGAAAGAGATATTCTTGAATAACTTTTTTTGTGAAGGTCGGAGAGACTTGCAAGTAGGCTCTACCCCCACTAAATGGGGTAGCGCGCATCGATCGGTACCATCCTTGAGCTTCTCCGACTTTCGGAAGGGTTAGGGTTAGGGTTAGGGATGAAAGCACATAGGAGAAAGAGATATTCTTGAATAACTTTTTTTGTGAAGGTCGGAGAGACTTGCAAGTAGGCTCTACCCCCACTAAATGGGGCAGCGCGCATCGATCGGTACCATTCTTGAGCTTCTCCGACTTTCGGAAGGGTTAGGGTTAGGGTTAGGGATGAAGCACATAGGAGAAAGAGATATTCTTGAATAACTTTTTTTTGTGAAGGTCGGAGAGACTTGCAAGTAGGCTCTACCCCCACTAAATGGGGTAGCGCGCATCGATCGGTACCATCCTTGAGCTTCTCCGACTTTCGGAAGGGTTAGGGTTAGGGTTAGGATGAAAGCACATAGGAGAAAGAGATATTCTTGAATAACTTTTTTTGTGAAGGTCGGAGAGACTTGGAAAGTGGTTGCATCTGGACTAATTTGGGTCCTGCAGATCGATTGGTACCATCCCCGAGCTTGTACGACCTTCGGAAGAGGTCGACCGACGAAATTCCCCCAAATCTGAGGAGATATTCTTGAATAACTTTTTTTGTGAAGGTCGGAGAGACTTGCAAGTAGGCTCTACCCCCACTAAATGGGGTAGCGCGCATCGATCGGTACCATCCTTGAGCTTCTCCGACTTTCGGAAGGGTTAGGGTTAGGGTTAGGGATGAAAGCACATAGGAGAAAGAGATATTCTTGAATAACTTTTTTTGTGAAGGTCGGAGAGACTTGCAAGTAGGCTCTACCCCCACTAAATGGGGTAGCGCGCATCGATCGGTACCATCCTTGAGCTTCTCCGACTTTCGGAAGGGTTAGGGTTAGGGTTAGGGATGAAAGCACATAGGAGAAAGAGATATTCTTGAATAACTTTTTTGTGAAGGTCCGGAGAGACTTGAAAGTGGTTGCATCTGGACTAATTTGGGTCCTGCGGATCGATTGGTACCATCCTTGAGCTTGTACGACCTTCGGAAGAGGTCGACCGACGAAATTCCCCCAAATCTGAGGAGATATTCTTGAATAACTTTTTTTGTGAAGGTCGGAGAGACTTGCAAGTAGGCTCTACCCCCACTAAATGGGGTTGCGCGCATCGATCGGTACCATCCTTGAGCTTCTCCGACTTTCGGAAGGGTTAGGGTTAGGGTTAGGGATGAAAGCACATAGGAGAAAGAGATATTCTTGAATAACCTTTTTTGTGAAGGTCGGAGAGACTTGGAAAGTGGTTGCATCTGGACTAATTTGGGTCCTGCAGATCGATTGGTACCATCCCCGAGCTTGTACGACCTTCGGAAGAGGTCGACCGACGAAATTCCCCCAAATCTGAGGAGATATTCTTGAATAACTTTTTTGTGAAGGTCGGAAGACTTGCAAAGAGGCTTTACCCCCACTAAAATGGGGTTGCGCGCATCGATCAGTACCATCCTTGAGCTTCTCCGACTTTCGGAAGGGTTAGGGTTAGGGTTAGGGATGAAAGCACATAGGAGAAAGAGATATTCTTGAATAACTTTTTTTGTGAAGGTCGGAGAGACTTGCAGTAGGCTCTACCCCCACTAAATGGGGTAGCGCGCATCGATCGGTACCATCCTTGAGCTTCTCCGACTTTCGGAAGGGTTAGGGTTAGGGTTAGGGATGAAAGCACATAGGAGAAAGAGATATTCTTGAATAACTTTTTTGTGAAGGTCGGAGAGACTTGCAAGTAGGCTCCTACCCCCACTAAATGGGGTAGCGCGCATCGATCGGTACCATCCTTGAGCTTCTCCGACTTTCGGAAGGGTTAGGGTTAGGTTAGGGATGAAAGCACATAGGAGAAAGAGATATTCTTGAATAACTTTTTTTGTGAAGGTCGGAGAGACTTGCAAGTAGGCTCTACCCCCACTAAATGGGGCAGCGCGCATCGATCGGTACCATTCTTGAGCTTCTCCGACTTTCGGAAGGGTTAGGGTTAGGGTTAGGGATGAAAGCACATAGGAGAAAGAGATATTCTTGAATAACTTTTTTTGTGAAGGTCGGAGAGACTTGCAAGTAGGCTCTACCCCCACTAAATGGGGTAGCGCGCATCGATCGGTACCATCATTGAGCTTCTCCGACTTTCGGAAGGGTTAGGGTTAGGGTTAGGGATGAAAGCACATAGGAGAAAGAGATATTCTTGAATAACTTTTTTTGTGAAGGTCGGAGAGACTTGGAAAGTGGTTGCATCTGGACTAATTTGGGTCCTGCGGATCGATTGGTACCATCCCCGAGCTTGTACGACCTTCGGAAGAGGTCGACCGACGAAATTCCCCCAAATCTGAGGAGATATTCTTGAATAACTTTTTTTGTGAAGGTCGGAGAGACTTGCAAGTAGGCTCTACCCCCACTAAATGGGGTAGCGCGCATCGATCGGTACCATCCTTGAGCTTCTCCGACTTTCGGAAGGGTTAGGGTTAGGGTTAGGGATGAAAGCACATAGGAGAAAGAGATATTCTTGAATAACTTTTTTGTGAAGGTCGGAGAGACTTGCAAGTAGGCTCTACCCCCACTAAATGGGGGTAGCGCGCATCGATCGGTACCATCCTTGAGCTTCTCCGACTTTCGGAAGGGTTAGGGTTAGGGTTAGGGATGAAAGCACATAGGAGAAAGAGATATTCTTGAATAACTTTTTTTGTGAAGGTCGGAGAGACTTGGAAAGTGGTTGCATCTGGACTAATTTGGGTCCTGCGGATCGATTGGTACCATCCCCGAGCTTGTACGACCTTCGGAAGAGGTCGACCGACGAAATTCCCCCAAATCTGAGGAGATATTCTTGAATAACTTTTTTTGTGAAGGTCGGAGAGACTTGCAAGTAGGCTCTACCCCCACTAAATGGGGTTGCGCGCATCGATCGGTACCATCCTTGAGCTTCTCCGACTTTCGGAAGGGTTAGGGTTAGGGTTAGGGATGAAAGCACATAGGAGAAAGAGATATTCTTGAATAACTTTTTTGTGAAGGTCGGAGAGACTTGCAAGTAGGCTCTACCCCCACTAAATGGGGTTGCGCGCATCGATCAGTACCATCCTTGAGCTTCTCCGACTTTCGGAAGGGTTAGGGTTAGGGTTAGGGATGAAAGCACATAGGAGAAAGAGATATTCTTGAATAACTTTTTTTGTGAAGGTCGGAGAGACTTGCAAGTAGGCTCTACCCCCACTAAATGGGGTAGCGCGCATCGATCGGTACCATCCTTGAGCTTCTCCGACTTTCGGAAGGGTTAGGGTTAGGGTTAGGGATGAAAGCACATAGGAGAAAGAGATATTCTTGAATAACTTTTTTTGTGAAGGTCGGAGAGACTTGCAAGTAGGCTCTACCCCCACTAAATGGGGTAGCGCGCATCGATCGGTACCATCCTTGAGCTTCTCCGACTTTCGGAAGGGTTAGGGTTAGGGTTAGGGATGGAAAGCACATAGGAGAAAGAGATATTCTTGATAACTTTTTTTGTGAAGGTCGGAGAGACTTGCAAGTAGGCTCTACCCCCACT